>NC_133378.1:38997833-39039747 GCF_049309525.1 Garra rufa
AGAATTAGTGTGTGTATATATATATAAAGAGGAATCTGAATTATATTGAGACTGCTAATTAGGCTGTAATTTGACCTGTAATTTTATTTTCTCTACTGTTATTTTTTTTTCCCTTTCAAATTTTATTGTATTTCATTTCATTTTTTTATATTTTATTTATTTATTTTTCTTGGAGAACGAGAGTAAAAAGGGTATTTTTAAAGGATTATCATTTGGAAGGATTGTATTTGAATTTAAAACGTATACTTAACCTAAATGAGCCAATTAGAAACGAACTGAATAAATAGGTAAACAAATAAATTATATACATATATTAATAGAATAAGGGTCAATTAAATTTATTAGCTTGAAACTAAATAGGTAATAAAAAGAGAAACAATAATAATTATAAATTAAATAGGAAATATAAATAAGGGCTATAATAAGGTTACATTTAATTGTTCCACGGCAAATTCTTGCTGTTCTCCTGGTCATTATATATATATATATATATTTGTATTTTTTTTTCTTTCCCTCCTGTGTGATGTGATGTTTCAAAATTCACTGCTTCATTATTCAAATTCCTTAAATACATCATACTAAATTTTCTAACGCAACGAGTGTTTGTCACAAATTCTTTCTCCCCTTGCTGTTGACGCAGTCTCTTGAGCGAACCTGGTCTTCTGATCACTGGTCCAAATTTTGAAGCGGTGCACTTCACGCTCACCTGCATATTTCACTGTTTGTAAGTGAGGGTTGCACTGTCGCCGCGACGCAGGTTACATATTGCAAACATGGAGGAAGATGTACTAGGTAGGGTTGTTATGTTACTGATGCTATGAGGTGTTTGAGCAACTGTTGTGCTTATTTTCATTTTATTACTAATACTACCTAACTTACAATTACAGGCTCAGGGTAAGATGGTATTTATCTTTAACAATGAACAATCATAATGAGAAAAACTAAAAACATAACTATTAGGCTTGCTTACATCATAGTATGCAATTATATACACAGGGAAATATGATTAAATATCTCTGAATAATCAAAATATTCACATCATCGTTTATCAAAAATTGGATTTGTTTCTGTTATTGATAAGCCTCAGGGATGAAAAGAGAAATTCAACAAGAATTTAAGCTAGCTTTGCGTGTGGATAAACAATTTTGAATACAAAACAAAATAAATAACTTATTCAAAAAATAAAGAATTTGGGTTTTCCTGACAAAAATTATTTCTTTAAGAATTAAAAAATACAAAAACCTAAATGAATCTGTTATACTACAATCACAATAAAAGAACAGCTGTTTCTTCAACATGACCACAAAATGAACAAATTTCATCAATATCAAAATATTTATAGAAAGATGAATTAAACCTGTCGCTATATGTTAAGTTGTTGCACTTGTTATAACGTCGTTGGTCACATGATAACGTCAACATGGCGGAAGACGTGCAGATCACATCCATACTCAACGAGATTTGGCTGTAGAGTACGTACTCTTTTAGCGCTCGTTAAGTAAGTACTTATTGAAATTAAGTACCTACTCATTGAGTATGCGGTTTCGAACGCAGCCACTAACTCACGACTGCTCCTACTGAATAGCAACAGAGCTAGGCGAGCGACTACCTGTCGTGACGTCATATGACGCGGTCTGGAAAAAAAGCTGTTTTTGAGAGCGGTCCAGGAAATCGTCACTTTGTCTTCTAAATTTGTGCCCTTATGTCTTGTAAAATATTTTCAAATCCTGCATTAACGATTTGTATTGTATTTTCATACACAAATATATGTTTATCTCAAAATTTTTTTTTACTTGCAACATGGACTTTAAGCTCATCCAGAGTGTTGGGTCTTGCGTCTCTCAACTTTCTCTTCACAATATCCCACAGATTCTCTATGGGGTTCAGGTCAGGAGAGTTGGCAGGCCAATTGAGCACAGTAATACCATGGTCAGTAAACCATTTACCAGTGGTTTTGTCACTGTGAGCTGTGAGTCGTGCTGAAAAATGAAATCTTCATCTACATAAAGCTTTTCAGCAGATGGAAGCATGAAGTACTCCAAAATCTCCTGATAGCTAGCTGCATTGACCCTGCCCTTGATAAAACACAGTGGACCAACACCAGCAGCTGACATGGCACCCCAGACCATCACTGACTGTGGGTACTTGACACTGGACTTCAGGCATTTTGGCATTTCCCTGTCCCCAGTCTTCCTCCAGACTCTGGCACCTTGATTTCCGAATGACATGCAAAATTTGCTTTCATCCGAAAAAAATACTTTGGACCACTGAGCAACCGTCCAGTGCTGCTTCTCCGTAGCCCAGGTCAGGCGCTTCTGCCACTGTTTCTGGTTCAAAAGTGGCTTGACCTGGCACCTGTACACGGTGGCTCTGGATGTTTCTACTCCAGACTCAGTCCACTGCTTCCGCAGGTCCCCCAAGGTCTGGAATCGGTCCTTCTCCACAATCTTCCTCAGGGTCCGGTCACCTCTTCTCGTTGTGCAGCGTTTTCTGCCACACTTTTTCCTTCCCACAGACTTCCCACTGAGGTGCCTTGATACAGCACTCTGGGAACAGCCTATTCGTTCAGAAGTTTCTTTCTGTGTCTTACCCTCTTGCTTGAGGGTGTGAATGATGGGCTTCTGGACAGCAGTCAGGTCGGCAGTCTTACCCATGATTGCGGTTTTGAGTAATGAACCAGGCTGGGAGTTTTTAAAAGCCTCAGGAATCTTTTGCAGGTGTTTAGAGTTAATTAGTTGATTCAGATGATTAGGTTAATAGCTCGCTTAGAGAACCTTTTCATGATATGCTAATTTTTTGAGATAGGAATTTTGGGTTTTCATGAGCTGTATGCCAAAATCATCAATATTAAAACAATAAAAGGCTTGAACTACTTCAGTTAGTGTGTAATGAATCTAAAATATATGAAAGTCTAGTGTTTATCAGTACATTACAGAAAATAATGAACTTTATCACAATATGCTAATTTTTTTAAAAGGACCTGTATTATTGTATAGCACAGTTTGTTCTAAATACAAAAAATACACACTGATTGATTTCTTCAAAATATCTTTTATGTTGAAAGATTTGAAACAGCTTAAAGTCCATGTTGCAAGTTAAAAAAAAATTCGAGATAAACATATATTCGTGTATGAAAATACAATACAAATCGTTAATGCAGGATTTGAAAATATTTTACAAGACATAAGGGCACAAATTTAGAAGACAAAGTGACGATTTCCTGGACCGCTCTCAAAAACAGCTTTTTTTCCAGACCGCGTCATATGACGTCACGACAGGTAGTCGTTCGCCAAGCTCTGTTGCTATTCAGTAGGAGCAGTCGTGAGTTAGTGTGTTTTCAGTCGTTATTTTTAATTTCAATTGATCATTGTCATGGTAAATTATTGTGTTTATGGAGGCTGTGCAAACTCCAGCCTGTCAGGACATCATGTCCACGGGTTTACTTACAATAAAAAGAACGGCGCTGTCTTCCGGATCTGGGTGCGTTTGTGCGGGTGAAGAGACGAGCCTATACTAATGCATCTGCTTCGAAAAACGCGTTCACTTTACACCGGAGGATTATCATCCCGGCGATATGATACAGTTCAATATGGGATGCCGAAGCAAGAACCAAGTGAGGGTCAAAACTGTTGCAGTTTCTTCAGTGCACACAGCAGCTTCATCGGCTCGCGGTCAGCCTGGTTCGTCCGAAGCCGTCAGAGATGCAGACGAATACGTGAAATGTGCACCGTAAGTCTTGTTTTTTCTTCTCATAACTTCGCAAAACGACCAAATCCGTGAATATATTTATTTAAATAATGAGACACAACGAGATGTGTATAAGTCGAGGTAAAGCACTGTAGCTAGCTTGTAACGTTAGGCATTAGCAATGTAAGTTTTAAGAACCATGTAAAATGGTAACGTTACCATATGAGAAGGCATTACTGGTCAGTTATCCTCCGTTTGTTAATATTATAATCATCAAGTCTACAGCTTAGTCACATTGTTTGCACAGCTAATTTGTGATTTTTTTTGTCATGTGTTTTTAGGGTTTTGGGAGACATATTGCAAGACATGAGGATGTGTGAAGATCTGAAGCAGTGGAGCCAGCTGTTATTAACCACCTCTAAAATAACACATTAGTGTGATAACCACACTGAAAATATTTTTCTTTCAGTTGTATATGTTTGGTACATCTACATATATTAACAGTTGCAATGTTGTGTGTTTTAAGTTGGGTATTAACCGTACTATGAAATAATATTTACGATTTATTGCTGCATAAATTAAACTGAATTGAATGAGCCATAAATGCAGATCTGCTTGATATATATGTGTTGTTGACCTCATAAAAACATTTATACATTAAGACAATTTGTTATTGTGATTATTTTTTTTATTGATTGTCACCAAAATGGGGCCATTCAAAACCTTTATAAAGTAATCCTTCCTCTGTAACATGTTTAATAGCTGACACAACACATGCAGGTAAGGGCTTCCTGATGAATACCAGCAGACAACTTGACTGTATGCTGTCAATATTAATTAATGGCATTAAAAAGTTTTACTTTATAGGTATTTATGACCTAAATATAGTCAACCTGTAATTGAGATTACATTTGACTGTTTTTTTGTACGTACAAGTATTTTGATCAGAGTAATAAATTATCTCTATAAACTTATTCATGCCTTTGCCTGAAATGCATATAAGCTATCTATTTTGATTTCAGACAGCAAGCCTCAAAGTGCAGAGTCAAAGACAGCACATCAAGTTTGGGGGCATTTCCCATAGAAGCATTTAATAAAACAAAAAGGTGTTTATCTCTCGCGTGCGCGGTAATAAGAACCCGCTATATCACGTAACGTTGGATATTAACGAGTATGACACGCTTCATCCATGATTATTCGTTTGTGTTACTGGTAAGTAGAATCAATACTTCTAGGTGACCAATGCTATAATTTTGCCCGATTAGATATCGTCAGCTAACACTGATCTCTCTCAGACACCTGCCCTGTTCTCCTCACATTACAACTTAATTTGTCTCTGACCGTTGTTCTTTTTAATCCTGCCATGTCCCTGCTCTCTTGGCCACATAACCGGCTCATATTTGTGTCTGTGGTTCGTCAAACGAGTGTAAATAAACATTTTAAATGTTCTCTGCGTCCGAACAGTCATTGCGATCCATTGTTTTCCTATGGTTTACATTGACCGCTCTACCGGCCGTGACGTCACTGCCGCTTTTGCCAGTTTTTCAGATGCGGAAGTAAAATTCTCTCTCAAAAACGACTCCAGAAGCCTAAATAGCGTATTTTGAATTATATTTTCAAGAAAAACTGGTTCCTACACTATTTATCTACACGTTCATTCACAGTGATCTTCAACTTGAAAGTTGGACTTTAAGAATAAGTAAATGACAGAGATTTTCAGAAATTCAGTCATAATTTGATTCAGCCTTATTGTACATTTTATTAAAACATAATATTTTCAGTGGAGAAAAGTATATTTTAACTGCTGTTTATTGTGGATGCAGAATAGGCCATATTTAGTATTCTTTCTATATAACATTTCTGTTGTCACTGTACTTTGTATTTTAAATGCAAAACTGCAGGAAGCTAATCTAAACTTAATATCTGTTATAGTTCATCATACAGGATCTCTTTATAAAACACAGATGGCAAGAAACACCCAAATTAACTAAGTAATTAAAATAAGTAAAATATTCCAACATAACGTCTAAGCAGTTGTAATTGTAAAACTCTTCTTTTAAATCGATACAATGATTACTGTAAAAAGCTTAAAAAAGCTAAATCACTTGAAATCAGCAGTATGTTTAGTAATTTGTTTATATTGTTCATCTCAATTACGCATATCTTTTACCCATTTGCTTATATTATGTATAATAAACAATGTAAGTCTTGTAGGTACTTTCCAAATCAAGCAAATAGCTTTAAAATATTTCTTTACATGGCATTTAATGTCAAACATGAAGCATTATTTTGAGCTGATTAAATTAACCCAGGCAAATAGCATTTCCAACATTTCTTACAGGTGCTTTCACACTTTTTTTGGTGCAGAAATAAGTCTGTTTTTTTCTGTTGTCAGAGTTTATTTGGTATTTGATTTGAATGTATTCTTCCAAACTGTCCACCAAGGGTGTTTGAAAAGGTAGTCTGGGGTTCGGTTCATGTAAACTCCAGTGTGGGATACTGTTTGATTGTAATCCTCACTGAATCATAAATCTTGAAGCGCAAAATTTGACTTTGCATGCTTCTGTTCATGTTTACAATAGTAAAACTATTTCTCATAGCTGCAGGCTTCTGAACAGAGTCTGTGAAACTGTCTTTATTAATTGTTTCTTAAATGTATTTATCCAGACACTCAATAGCATCCTGCTTAGAGTACGTTTTCCATTCATCTGGGATCTTGCCACTCCCCTCAAAGGTTTTTTGATAGTGATTTTCCAGATCTGTTTGGAATCTGCACACAAACCACTTCCAGTACGGCAGCTCAGAGAGATCTGGGGTGATGCTCCATGAAGCATATTCAGGACCTGCTTTTCTGTATTCCTTCCAGGGGACACTATCATCTGAGCTATTTAGAAAAGATCCATCACTGGCTATTGATGATGTGCAGATGCAGAGAGAAAGGTTTGTTGTTTTATTGTAAAACCATCCATTTATTCCAGTATTACGATGGAAAGGTACACTGTGATCTCCTTTATGGTTTTCTATTGTGTTGGTGCAGATGGCTGCACAGAAAGGACACTGAACCCAACAGCACTGACAGAAGTGATCGATCAGAATCTCACCTGGTCTGTTTGTGTTTTCTAGTTTATCTGAAAAAGTATTTGCATTGAATTTATGGCATGTATCAGACATTATAGAACGAAGTTCTTCTTTAATCACTTCTTCTAAGAAGCTGACATCAACACCATCACGATTCACTCCAGCGAGGTCACTTGCTGAGAAAACCAGTGCACCAGAGAGCTGTAATGTGAAACGAAGTAACCATGAATTAGCATCTCCATTTGTGTATTTAGCATATTTGGTGGATTCTTGTGCTGCTTTTGTGATCTGTTGCTGCAGCTGTTTAATGTTGTTTTTCATCTTGGGTTTAACACAATCTTCAAATTTTTCAGTGATGTACTGACTGACTTCCTCTCTGATGAAATTATTGAAATATGTTCTAGGATCGTCAATGTATGTCATATATGCATTAAAATCCTCTTTTTTTGCCAGTGTTTTCAGAATGTGTTTCTCCAGGTTTGATCGGTTCCCATTTAGTGATTCACAGTTTGTATTTATTTCATCTGCTAAATCTCTGGCAGTTGTTTTGTAGACACTCTGCTGAATAGGCTCCTTAAGTTTATTACAAATAATGTCACCAAAAAAAGCCGTTGATGATACTCCTTGACAATATTTCTTGAAAATTCTGTAGTACTCTTCACTCTTCCTCTCAAAATAGAGAACAGGATCATTGGATTCCCTGAATATTTTGTGTTGATCAATAAATATCTGGTTTGCTCTGTGACATAGGCAAAGTACCAGATCTATGAAGAATTCACCTTTGAACACATATTTCACTTTTGGCCCTTCTTCATGCTGTGTTAATCTTGACATTATGTAATCTACAAGTTGTTGAATGCAGGTATTGTTGTAGCCCATCTTTGCAAAGT
This sequence comes from Garra rufa, assembly GCF_049309525.1. Lineage (NCBI taxonomy): Eukaryota > Metazoa > Chordata > Actinopteri > Cypriniformes > Cyprinidae > Garra > Garra rufa. The sequence goes on from NC_133378.1 coordinate 39,005,489, forward strand.
TAAATGACTGAATCATCTTTTCTGTCTGCTCAGCAATGTCTGTGATTAAGGCTCTTATCTGAACTTCATCCTCTTTGTATAGCACATAACCAACCTTCTCTTTAACTCCTTTGTAGGCATTTTTGATGGGTCCTGTAAATCCACTGGATTTCTTCAAATGTACATATTCTGAAAAGCTTGTCAAATGGAACATATTTTTGTACTGACTGCTCTCTTTCATATGGTCTAAAAGGAGACTTCCATAAGTTGGAAAGAGGAGCTTCTTCACATCTCCTAATATGTCAATATCTTTGACTATAGGAGTGTCTCTGATGATTGCAGCTGTCTGTTTTTCCCAAAAGGAATCAAACTGTGTTTTTATGACATTTTCATCATTTGTTTGTTCTTTCAATTGTAAGGCAAGTTCTTTGCTCTTTTCAAAGAGAGTGTTTTCATAATGTGTCCTCTGAGCATCCATCTTTTTCTTCAGTTCACGGTGCTGAAGAACGCCATTTAATTTTCTTTCAGTTTCTCTCACAATTTTTTCCTGAAGCTCTTTTATTTTTATCTCAAATGAAGCTTTCCACTGATTCAGTATAGCTGCATCGCTGTCTTTCTCAAAGAAATCTGTCACTGCCTTTTCCACTTCTTTACCTTTAGCACTTAGTTCTGTTTGAAGATCATTTTCCTTAACAACACTAATTGCTTCATTTTCTATTTTGTTGTGAAGTTTGGTTTCAATTTCCAGCATGGCACTCCGAAGACTCCAGGTCCACTTGCTGTATTCAGTCTCTAGTTTCTTGTATGTTGCGATTTCCAGTGAATTTTTAAAGCTGAACACAAACTGTTCATTAAGCAAAGCCTCCCAGAGATCTTGAATGCGTTGTCTTAGGTGTGCCAGCATTACTCCGTCTGATTTTGAAGCATGTGTTAGAATAGTTTCCTTCAATTCTTGAATGTTCTCGCAGTAGTTTGGGTTTGGTGGTGCCATGGGTGGGCTGCCCTCCCAGAGCTGAGCAAAATACCTCACATCATGCTCAACATCGAATGCAATCACATCACTGAATTGTTCTGCATCGAAATCTTCCTCTTTAGCAGCAAGTTTTGTCATATCATCCAGTTTGTCCCGCAGTCGTCTCCTTCCCTCCATGTTTTTCTCTCCAGCTGTAATATCTGAGACATTCTGATGCACAAACATGCATCTTGGATTCAGTCTGACTTTATTCATCCTCATGAAGGCCTGAACCACAATCTGAAGAATGTCCTGCATCACGGATGGGTTTTCTCCAAATATATTAATCAGGGTCATATTTCCAAGACCAACAACGAATGTGGCCATTTCATTGTCACGATGTGTTGTTGACCTTCCAAGCAATTCAGGTGCACAAAGTCCTTCAGTATCAACAACCAGAATGTAGTCAAACTTCAGCTCTGTTTTCATCTCTTCTGACACTTTGATCAGCTGCATGAAAGCTCCTCTGGTGCACCTGCCAGCACTGACAGTAAACTGCAGTCCAAACATGGCATTCAGCATGGTGGATTTGCCAGAGCTCTGAATCCCTAATATTGACAGAACAAAGATTCTGGTCTGGTCTCCCAGTTTTTTAACAAGTTCATCTAGAACAGCAGTGACCCAGGTCAGAGGTACATGAGCAGCATCTCCATCCATCAGCTCCATTGGAAATCCAGAGATCATCATCTCTGCTGCAAGAATTGGGAGAGAACAGAAGTCAAAATGCAGACCTTGCTTGATCTTCTTCACAGATGACCACGATTCATAGATCTGACCAAACTCTCTCAAAATGTGCTCCAAACCAAAACCTGTACTGTTAATTTGCTCTGATATTTTTTCCAGATTCATTTGTTCAGTCTGCAGTTGATCTGATTTGTCAGGCATCCTTTTTAATTCTGACACTTCTTGTGATTTCTTGTGATACTTCTTATGAAGTTCACAGAGGTTCTCTGAGGTAAAATCGTTCAACAGGTTCATCATCCATCTGAGGAAATACTTTTTTTCATCGTCTTTCTGTGATTTCATTGTTTCAATAAATTTCCTCATACACTCACTCAAACTTTGTTCCATTTGTTTTTGCCGTATATCTCTCATCATCTTATGTTTGGTGCTTTTATCTTCCTCTAGATTGTCCCCTCCTAGATGATGCAGCTCTTTCTTCATTTTACACCAGTCATGCCACAGTTTTCCCTGACAGGGCAGGATTGTTTCTTTCACTGTTGATGGATCTTTTCCTCTCAGTAAACCCATGATCTGATCTGCTGCCTGTTTTCCTCTCTGGCACTCTGGATGATCCTCATCTACTCTGATTCCTGTGTGTTTGGCCACATCCTTAAGTTTGAAAATCTTTTCCTGGTTGGTCAAACTCACTCTGATAGCCTCTTTTATTTGCTCAGATACATCAGATTGGTTTTTGTTCGAAAGACCAATCATGAACTTGTCATTCCCCAGTTCAGTTTTATCACAGTGATTGTCAGTGAGCAGACAAATGAGTGGTTGAGGAGATTTAAAGAGTGATCTCACCAAACCCTTGTAGTGGTTCTTCTGTCCAAAATCTGGTAGGAACAGGACATTTACTGAAGCCATACTGGTTAAAATTTCATATTGTTTCTCACTGGCTGCTGCATCACCATGAAGATTACAGAAAGCAACACAGTCATCAAATGTGTCTGTCTTTTTCCCAGAAGGACAGTACCAGGCGATCTCCACCACTCCATCCATCAGTAATCTGGTTCTGCTGCCGCCTGGGCAGTGTCTGTGGAAGAATGTGTTGTGTTTCTCATTGATGAGGCTGTTCATCAGCTGAGACTTAGATGAAGACACAGAGCCAAACCTGAAGAAAGCCACCATTGGAGTCTCAGCCTTGTAGACCGGCTGGGTTTGACTGATGATCTCTTCGTTGGTGTTTTTCTTCTTCCAGCTCTTGTTGATTTGTCTAAATGTCCAGAGAGGAAACTCAATCTGTTGTGTGAATAAATCAGGAACAAGCAGAGGCAGCGCATACTGACACTGTGAGAGTTTAGTCACCATCAGCTGCTTCAGGAAACCATCAGCACAATGAAACACGGCCATCTGAACATCCATTGGGTGAATATTAGGGTCCTCTTTACTTTCTTTATTGGTGGCAGGTGTTTTTTGGTCACTTTGTTTCTTTGTGTGTTTTATGACAGTGTATCTTGTTCTGTAGTCCATGTTCATCAGCTTTTGTAAAAATGAGTTTGCCAGTTCATTTTCCTTCTGTGGCTCCCGGGGCTGAAATGATGACTTGGTGATTTCAAGAATGTCTGCTGTTCTAATTTTATCTTGATGTCTTTTTGCCAAATCTAGTCTACTGTAGATTTCTTTGAGCTGTTCATTGATTTTTAGTAACTTTGGATTTTGACCAATTCCATCTCTCTGTAAATAGACACATGAACACATTTTTACAGTTTATGAAAACATATTTGTTATTGCATCACATTAGCAGAAAGAACACCCAAACACACACTTTGAGATTTGAAAATAAATATTTACACTGAAGTTACACTTAAGTACAATATGATAGAGTCTATTTTATTTGTAATTTAGATTAGAAGAAAGAAAATAATAAAGAAATAATTAAAGTGCTATTTTTAGATTCCAGGTGTTTTTTTTTTTTGTTTTTTGTTTTTTTTTGTAAAGTTTGATTAGCAAGGAAACCTTTCAATTCTTAAAGGGGTCATCGGATGCAAAACTCACTTTTACATGTTGTTGGAACATAAATGTGTGTTGGCAGTGTGTGTACACAACCACCCTACAATAATAAAAAATCCACCCAGTGGTATTTTTATTTTTTTTTAATCTTTTTAAGTAATGCCCTTTTTCAAAAAAGTTCATTCCCAGCTTCTTGTCGGTATGATGTCACATCAACAAGGGCTGGTCCCACGATAGTTGACTGACACGACCGTCTTACCTTAGACCTGCCTTTACTGAGATGAATGTTTCAGGTTTGCTATCACCAGCAACTGGAGGCTTGAAGTGATTTTTCTCAATAGGAATCACTAGTAGAAACTCAAAATGCCAATGTTTCAGGCTTAGCCTTAGCTTATATTCACCGCCTCGATGGCAAACAATTTAAATTTAGTTGAAAAAATCCTCTTTATAACATAAGGATCACATCCAACATATGTTGTGATTTTCTGTTTATACCTTTCTCTTGTAATAGTGTCTAAACCAGTACAGTACAGACTTTCCTCCATCTCATCCAATCTGCTTTTTCAGTCATGCACATAAAATGAAACTTTTATTCAAATTCCGAACTCACTATAGCCTAGAAAGTAAGCAAACATCATAGTCCATAGTCACTAAAAAAGTGTCACTCACTTCAATTTCGAAACTACAAATATCTTACACTGTCTATGTGTGGCGTTTAGCATTGAATGAATCCTCACTCTCACCCAGTATCTATTTATATATTTCTTTATTGATATCTTAAAATATTATTGTATCTTTTTATATTATTATATCTTATTGTAACCATTTGCACACACACGCATTGACCACAGACGGAGGTTTACAAGCAACTTTTTTCCTGTGCTTTTCAGTCAATTGCTTGGCTTTCTCCCTTATGAACAGCAAATCTTCCATACATGATAAAAGCACCTTGTTTGACTGATTTGAGCATCCATAAACAATGCAAAACATAGACATTTTAAGTTTCTGCTAGTGAAAAATCACTTCCTGTAATCCAGATGCATTTCGCACCACAGCAAGGGCGTCATGTGCCAACAACCTATTGAGCGATTGAGGTGTTTTGTTGTTGAATGTAGTAATGAACACAGCAGTCGTCATTTGCTCCCTGCATCTGAGCCACTAAAGGCACAGAGGATTAACTTTCGTTTTTGAAGGGAATGCACCTCCCGATCTATAAACATGCACAATTAATTCGTAATCCAGCTTCACCTACAGCAGAAGTGAGTATAAGGGTTTTTTATGCCTTACGCCTTTCTTAATAATGTGGTAGTTAGCCAGTTTCGCGGCTAAACATGGCTAAATGGCTAAACTAAGCATTAAGGCTCATTACCTCATGGCAAAGAGGGGCAGGGTGAACATAGCTCATTAGCATTTAAAGGAACATGCAACAGAATGACTCACTCTAAGAAGGGCTGATTTTGACAAGGTAAAAAGATTGGTTGAAATTTTGCAAGGGTAGTGTAATCAAAGTATGTTATTATTAAATGGGCATCTGATGACCCCTTTAAACATTCTAATTGAAACATATAGATTATATTTAGGGTATAAAATTAAAGGATCAGTAGAGTTGAACAGACACATGTACATGATAAATCTAAATTTTGAATGTAGGATGTCCTGACAAGAATCTGATTTGAACTCTTAATAGTTAAAAATCCTTTACATCACTTGACTTTTATCATGATATTCATTGATCACTTACTTGTCGAGAACAGGATGCTTGGAAGCAGCACATTTCCATGTTATCTATGTCTTTTATTCTGTCTTCTTCATAGTTTACTGGAATTAGTTTCATTAGTTTATCTTGCTCCTGTTTTTCTAGCCTAATTTGGTCTTCATACTTTTTACGTTGTTGTTCCCTTTGAGATTTCTCATGCTGGATTTCTTCATGACGTTTCTGCATTTGCCATTCTTTTTCTTTCATCTCTTTACTGTATTGTTCTTTATTTTTACTTAATTCCTCTTCTATTTTACTCCTTTCTGTGTCGAGATTCTTTCTTTCTTCCTTCATCTTCATTTTCAGCTTTTCTATTTCTAATTCATATTTGACCTGAAGATCTTGCTTCTCTTTTTCAATTCTCTCCTTCTCTCTTTTGATTTCTTTTCTGTCTGATTTCAGTTTCTGATAACATTCACCCCCCATGTTTTGTTCTAGCTTTCTCCTTTTCTCATCCTCTTCTTCCCTCCGCTGTCTTTCCTCTTCTAGATTTTTCTTCCATTTATCTTTTTTTCTTTTCACCTCTATTTCATATTCTTCTTCCCTTCTCCTCCACTCTCTGTCATGAAGTTGTATTTTCTCCTCCATCTTCATCTTCATCTTTCTAATTTTGGTTTCATGTCTGGCTTGAAGATCTGCTTTCTCTCTTTCTATTGTCTCTTTCTCTCTTTTGATTGCTTCTCTCTCTTCTTTAAGTCTCTGATCACAATTATCCCTTATGTTTTGCTCTTTTCCCCTCCTTTTCTTATCCTCTTCCTCCCTTCTCTGTCTTTCATCATGCATAATTTTCTGCCATTTCTCTTGTTCTCTTTTCATGTCTGTTTTGCATTGCTCTTCACTCTTTTTAAATTCATTTTCTTTTCTTCTGCTCTCTACAACATGATTCTGTCTTTCTTCCTCCATTAGCATCTTCATTCTTTCTTTCTCATCTTTATGTTCTTTTTCCTTTCTCTTCAGTTCCTCCACTTTGTCCATTAACATCTTTATTTGTGCTTCTTGTTTTTCTTTTTCCATCTGTCTAAACATCATACATGTGCAGTAAAATCCTCCATTTGCTGTCACCATGTCATTGATTTTCTGCAGTAGTTCAGACACCTGCATACGGTCTTCAGACTCATTATTAATGAACACGTGGTATCTGTTTCCACACTGTTCAATGACCTTCATCAAAGCAGATTCAGGATTTCCCAGATACTCTTCAATGGTCTTCTTCTTCTTCTTCAGATCATCTCCTCTGGTGAAGAGCACCATGGTGTACATTAGGGAGTTTTGACCAAAAGTCTCTTGAATGATCTTCACTGTGTTTTCCTCCTCCTGAGTGAAACGTCCCACTGGTATCAGTAACAGAAACACATGTGGTCCTGGCAGAATCATGGAGATAAAATCAGTGATTTTTTTCTGGTTCCCTTCAAAACCAAATTTAGTATCAAACAGTCCTGGAGTGTCAATAACAGTAATTTGTCTGCCATTGATCTTAGCTGTCTCTGTCTGACACTCTCTAGTAACTGACTCCTGAGACATGTCTACTTTAAATGCTTCTCTCCCTAAGATGGTGTTTCCTGTTGCACTCTTCCCAACTCCAGTTTTTCCCAGCAGAACAATCCTCACATCATTTGAAATCTTTCTTAAATCTGAAAAAAAAAAAAGTAGTCACACAGGGATTTTATGTTTCACAGATATTTGTGTTGATATGAAAGATTTAAACAAAAAAGAAAAGGTTCTACATGCTGAATCAAGTGAACTGCTTCCAACATGTGAAATACATCAGCATGGTGTGTACTGGCCTTAATTGTAACTCATTTGTATTTTAATGTATAATGTTTATGTTACGGACCCCAGGCATGGTGGTCACAATAACAAAAAGAATTGTGATCTGTAAAATAAATGAAAGACTGAGACGCAGGGAACACAGGACCCCACCTTTCTTTCTCCAGATTACGTCTAACCGGAAACCAGAGGTTTCATCAGTATACGCACCCGGGAACAAATAACTATCACATTAAAGGTTCTGGTCCCCCTACACTGTCTCATTAAATTACAAATACTTATTTGCTGAATTGCAAAAGAGGTTGAATTACTCATTTTAAAGGAATAAAACATAATACTTTTAATTAGTATACATCACCAAATGTGGCTGCACAAATTTGGGTGCACCACATTTATACCTGGTCACTTCGTGCATTTTCTCCAGGAGCCTCATTTAGGGTAGAGCTCACTAACTAACGCGGGGTTAATTGTAACACACTTGGTTTAAATATTCCACACATGCTAGCTTAATCAAATTTACGTATTTATGTATAAAGGCTGATTATCAGTGTTTAATGTTCAGAAGTTATTATTTCAAGAAATTTGAAATAATAACTTCTGAACATCTGAAATTCTGAAATTTCAAGAAATGCTTTATTGTTTAAAGCATTTTGGCTGGTTTATGTGTGTCGTGTTCTATGAGAGCTGTGTGTGGAGTGTTTTTGTCCACAATGTCTAAATGTGTTTGTCCACATTGTTTTGAACTACTGTACAGCTGCGTGTTGCGATCAGGGCCGTTCAAAGCATGTTTGCAATGTGTTCATTGTCAAACTCCAAAATTAGATTATTTTTTGAATTTTTAAAAAAAAGCGTCATTACTTTATTTGAAAAAGTTAACATGTATTTTATTGACAAAATATTTTAGATTGTTGTGTATATTTTTTTCATTCGATCAGATAACATTTTAAGCTGTCATATGGTCGTGTTTGAACGTGCCCCTCAATGTATGACCTACGGGGCATGTTGTCACGTTTCACTTCCTTTCTTCTGAGGTAGATAACGAAAAACATATACACTGTAAATATGAAACAAAGCGATATATTTGTACTAGACAGGTGTAAAAAAATATGTGGATAAAAATTGTACTCTGAACCCCACGTGGATTTACATAAACCGCGAAATTCACAAAGTGTTAGGTTGTGCCCAGCTCTCCCCTATGAAATGTTGTGCAGAAACCTAAATTCTTACAATCTACGATCACCTCTCAAATATGCTTATGTGTGATTCATCGAATTAACTTTTATACAAAAAAAAAACATGCGTACATGTCTCTTTCAGGTGTGAAATCTATGAATCGCAAATTATCTTGAACTTGCATGCAATTCTATGGTTTCAGCTCTCTGCATTGTAAACGACTTCTAATTAATATCAATAACACATAACCGATTTCCATTATCACCTAAATCATTTCATTTAGAACAGCAAGCTGCAAGAACAGCTTATATTTTCAAAAACCTGCAGTGCTCTAATAAGAAGTGTTTAAGTCTGCTCAGACCCTGATGTGATACTAAGAACTTTTCCACGTCAAAGCCAGTTTTTACAAATATGATTTAAATCTATGCACATTCCAAGATCAAATCTGAGTGTACGCACACTCAATAAATAAGAACTCTGGCGTAAATGTCCTCTGAAATATTTTCGAAATGCATTTAAATCCGATCGTTAAAATCACTTCAGGAGGTGGTCACATTCCAGAAAGTTTTATAGGCTAAGTTTTAAAGGCTATATGCAATATGGACGTGACGTCACTTGTATGTTTCCGAAGAGCACTTTTAAAGCCTAAAGTGGGCGGAGTCAACCGCTGCCATTTTAGCAGCGTGTCACTCTCGGGTTATCAAAAATGGGCAAAAAAGGCGGGACATGGGTGAAGCTGAGGTGCCTGGTTGTCGAAACCATGCCCGTAACGACAGCAGTGTTGCCGTAAGAAAAGCCCAGGATATACTAAGACAGAACACAGTATAACATCAGTTACTGCTCTTTGGCTTGGTTTTGGAATGCTCAAATTGAGTAAAGGTGTTCATCAATATACTGTGCCACCCAGAAGTTATACAGTATTCTGCCTTTGTTTTTTAACTGTCCATTAAAGTCTGCCACGTTTATATAAATTATGGTGTAGCCTAACTTGTGTACCTTCATACATATATCGTCACTTCATTAGACAAACAAATTAGATAGATCACAATCTTACAGACTGTTCCATATATATATATATAAGCACGGTAAACAAGCAACATAACTTTGCAGCAATAATTAATCATTAAATCATCTTTACTGTTTTATTTTTTTTTTTTTGGTCTATGGGATTGACACCCTTTTGACGCCATCTCTAGCAACCAGCCGATGAATTGCAGTTTTAGCTACTTCCATGTTGGTTTCAAGAGAAAAAACCGGGAGGTTGTCGCTTATGGCATGTTATAGTCAGATATGACAGCGCTTATGCAACACACATTGCCGCAGATTAGCTGAGAATCTCTTTAGCAAGTTGACACGCAAACTGCCACAAATTAAACTGTAAGTAAATCGAAGATGCTTGGCACTATCATCTTTATTAGAAGTAGTAACACTAACCTATTTTTCCAGTGCTGATGCCGCACTCTACCCTCATAATGGATAAAATGCTTAACTGTTGCTTTTACTGCTGTGAACTTTGTGTTAAAGTTGTATGTAGCGCAGGAATTGAAGACCGGCTTTATATTTGTTTTGCAAAGACGCATATATGTGGCCAAGTGTAAATGGATTTCAAATAAAGTGACAATAAGTCAGACTAACTGAAATAAGCCTGGCTTACTTTGGAACTTTAACAAACAAACAAAGGCAGAGTGAACATTACATCAGGATTATATCAGGCAAGTTAAATTAGCTAAAGACACACAGCTGGAAACAGTGGTCTGGGAAGAAGTGCCCACCAGTGGCCGTCATGGGCACACCAGCTGATGGTTGTGACAAAATGTAGTGCAATGTAAGGAAACAAATGTGTGATTTATTTATTTATGTATTAAAATCATGTAAAGTGGGTGTAAGACACATTTTCTGACCATTACCTTGTTTTTGAATCTGTGTTTCCAGCGAGATTATTTTCTTCCTCATTTCTTCAAATTTCTCCATCTGTGCATCCAAAAATGTTTCTGTGGAATAACAGCTTCTATTTTCTTCCACCATACGCTCCAGTTCAGTCACCAGCATGGAGCTGTGTGGGTTTGGACCAAGGAAATGATGTCTTCCCCCAAAAAAGTCAATCACAGACTTCATTTCTTCATTCAGTTCCTTTGTCTCATGTTCTGACTCCTGGACGATGAGGACCATGGTGTGGTTGGTGATTTTTGAGCTGAATATTTTCTGGATCTCCTCTGTTTCTGTTTTGGCCTCATCAGTAAGTGGACCATCAGAAAAAATGAAGAGGAACACATGAACTCCAGGTTTACAGAGAGAAACACAGCGGAGACTCTGACACATCACTTCTCTCTCTGAGAGCTGAGTAAGAGCTGGAAGCTCCACCAGAGTGATCAGACGTCCATGAACTTCCCCTTCCAACTTCACACACTCTCTGAGCTCGGTTCTTCTGTCTCTCTGGTTAAGGATGAGGTTTGATATGGAGGCTTTTAAAGTTCTGTCACTCCCACATAGAACCACATTCAGCTTTGGCAAAGAATAGACAGCGTCTACAACTAAAATAAATCAATGAAATTATATAAAATAACATTATCAGAACTTTCTATTATAGTAATATAACTGTTTGACTTATTTATTTATTTTTACTTTACTGTTCCTTTAGTATTGGGTGCACTTTAATCAGTTTTCTCCACAAATGCTATTAAAAGTTTCAAAGAACACAGATACAAATAATTTTCAAAACTTACACAAAATGTTCCTTCTGTCAACAACTTTCTTGTTCGCTTTGATTTTTCTCTCAGATTTGTGCTTAAAATCCTCTTCTTCTGATGTGGCTGAACCTCCAGATTTGAGCATCTTGAGTTTCTTCTCTAAGCTTTCCAACATATATTGTTCATCAAACTGAAGATGTCCACTTCCACATTCCTGTATTAATTGATGTATACAGTCATTGTGTATCTCTTCCTCAGTAGTAAACACTATAGTGCATTTAATAAACTCCTTATTGAACTCATTCAGCACATATTTCACTCTGTTTCTGTCCTTCTCACTAAAGTCGTTCTGCTGCAGTACAAGTATGATCACATGAGGTCCAGGAGCAGACAGATTCACACAGTCTCTCACTACATGAGTGACCTTAGAGCTGGACAGATCTGGGTGCAGCAAGTGAGGAGTGTTGATGACTGTGACATCTCTGTCCACCAGTTTTCCATTAGCTTTCACAATGGTCAGCTCTATGTCTAATGGTCCTTCGCTCTCAAATACTGTCCCTCCAAAGATGAAATTTCCCACTCTGCTGTTTTCTGTTACATTCTTCCCCAGCAAAACAATCCTCAGATCACTCACTGAAACACACAACACAAATAACAAATAAGTACAACAGTCCACATTGTAACAATTTTAAGACTGTTTCAGTGCAATTGTACCATATGCATGTACCAAATTTTTGGTTCCGAAAAATGGCAGAAATTACACACATTATGGATGGGAGAAAGAATCAATCCACAATTCACATTTCTGGAATTATGATGAGTTAATAATTGTTCTGAATAGAGGTAAGCACAGATGAAACAAAACATTACAGAGACAGACAAATTGCATGGGTTGTGCAATGCCTTTATACCACATAAATTAAATATGTTTCTAATAGACCAACTTATTGTTTTATTGTTTAATTAATTGTGTAATTTTTTGGGGATGGCCCAGATTAAATGGAAAAATACACTTTGGCCTCCTTTGGTTGAAGATGTATTGGTGCTGCTTATAGCAATTGAACAGTCTAGCTTTTATTATTTAAATTAGTTTTTTTTTTATTACTTTTTTTATTTACACTTTTTGTATGACCATTTTTAACATGGAAGACATAACTAATTTCAGCACTGTTTCAGTTTGGTTCTCCTTGCTATCACCAGGGTGCCTACAGTATACTAAAATAATAAATAAATTAATAATAAAATATAAATTAATTAATAAATTAAATGTTCACTCGTATGCATTGATAAAAAAACTGAAAAAGTCTGACAAATTATATATGTACAGTAAAATTAAGTATCAGCACTACAGCTTGTCTAGAAATTTGACTTTAGATTTAAAGTTCAAGAACTGTTAGTATAATTTTTTACTTACTGTTAGGGCGGTCACCAGATGGACTGCTCCGCCCTATAACTGCAAATACAATACACACAATAACGTTTAATATTTTAGTTTTTAAAGGGAATTTAAAACTAATGCACTAAATATATTTAGTTTTTGTTCTATTTATTTATTTTTTACAAAAAAAAAATATTAGTAGAAAAAAAAAATCACATCATTGAATGACAATGAATGAATTGTTAAATGAAAAAAAAATACAGAATTTTTTCTATATTATTTACATTTATTCTTCATATGGACCAATCATTTACTTGCTTACCTCTAGGATGGTCACTGCATGGCCTATGCCAAATTGTGCTCTCTGGAAAAAAAACAAGATCAACAGCATTATAAAAAATAATAATAATATTTAGAGAAAAATTAGTGGATGCACGCGCTGTACAAAAACTATTTGTTGAGTCAATTTAAAATAATTTGTTACTTGGCTGCCTTAAGAGTTTAAGTTTAGTCATATCAAAAAAAAAAAAGTTAATCAACTAGAAAATGTATAGTTGTACTAAGTGACAACGTCTTTGAGTTGATTCAACTCAATTTTAAGGCAGCTGGGTAACTTGCTTTTCCATTGTCGGAAGTTGTGAATGGTACCCAAAAAAATGAACTGTATGGTACCAATTTTTTGGTACGCTATCTTACAGAAAAAAAATAACAGTGAATCTTTTTTTTCCACACAGACAAAAAGCCATTTCTCAATATACGTTTGACTGAATTGTTTGCTTTTGTCTTTTTATTTCCTCTTGAATAAGCCTCTTATACTTTATACGTAAACTTTTAGAATGTCTATTATTGTTCATTAAAACTGACATTTAACAAAAAGAGGCAGAGTTGTACTTTTTGTCATATTGAGAAGTGGTTTTTGTCACGCTTTATTGTTGATCACGCCTATCAATTATGGGTATTGTTGCCGGTGGAAACGCAAGCTGGATAAGGATATTCCATCCCGAATCATACAGTATGATACAGTACTGACCCATACTGCTCAGTGGAAATGAGCCATATGTTTTCACTTAGCACAACTTAACATTTAAAATTGACTAAACTTATTTGAGTTGGCTGAACTTAAAATTTTAAGGCAGTAGGGTAACAAATTATTTTAAGTTGATTTAATAAATTGTGTTTTTTGTTATTATTTTTTACAGGCCAAAACAGTATGTCCACTGGACCCTACCTGCTTTAGGAATGTGTCAAATGACAGCCATTGTGGGGGAAAATTTAATGTAATAATTAAATCATTATATAGACTATTGCCTGTATATCTAAAGGGTATGCACATGATGTCGCCATCAGCTGGAGTGGATGTGGTTCCACCCACTGAGTGGCAAAAAGAATGAATAGCAGCATTGATTTTCAGCGTAAATGCAACAACAGAACACACAAAACACATCTAAAATAAAGAAATTTTGTAATTGACTGTACAAATAGATTTGACAAGAAATTTAAAGTATATATTTACAGACTGCTGAAAGCTACAGAAAAGAAAAGCAAATGAATTGCTGCAATTTACAAAAACAACTGAACTCTATAAGGCAGTGAAACACAGATTTGCAGTTGCAGTTAAAATGTGACCCTGGACCACAAAACCAGTCATAAGGTTAAATTTTACAAAACTGAGATGTATACATCATATGAAAGCTCAATAAATAAACTTTCTATTGATGTATGGTTTGTTAGGATAGGACGATATTTGGCCGAGATACAACTATTTGAAAATCTGGAATCTGAGGGTGCAAAAAAATCAAAATACTGAGAAAATCACCTTTAAAGTTGTCCAAATTGAGCTCTTAACAATGCATATTACTAATCAAAAATTACATTTTGAAATGTTTGCAGTAGGAATTTTACAAAAAATCTTCATGGAACATGATCTTTACTTAATTTCCTAATGATTTTTGGCATAAAAGAAAAATCAATAATTTTGACCCATACTATGTATTTTTGGCTATTACTACAAATATACCCCAGCGACTTAAGACTGGTTTTGTGGTCCAAGGTCACATATGTTAAATTTAGCTGGTTTTACTCATGTTTTCGCAGCTTCCCTATCAAATCCATTCACGCAGCAGCTCTTTTGCAACTCAGTCCAGCTGAGACAAACAGTATATAAAATGATGTACACTGTTGTGCGCAAATGCTCTGCCTGGATAAATTACACACCACTACTTTAGTTATAGGATGGTTCTTGACTGTGTGTTTGTGATTGAAATGTTTTTAAGCTGCTGGTTATGGTTAATATCACCTTGTTCTGTCATCTTTTTGCTCCTTACTGCAACAGCAGTGACCCACTAAAGGTAATGACTGGAAACTGATTATTTTCATCCTACCTAAAAGAAACTAACAGCTTTTCTCTCTGCCTTTCTTGGGCATCAATCCAAAGACAGGCACCAACTCAAAAAGTCAGAGAGGAAATAAACCTCGGATATTTTTACAGGAGTCTTTGATAAATAAAAAGTTAAGAATAGCACAATTTATTTAAAATAGAAAACATTTGTAAGAAACACCTCTTTCAAAGTTTGGGGTCAGTATTTTTCTCTTTCTTTCTCTCTTTAAATAAATTAATACTTTTATTCAGCAAGTATGTGGTAAATTGATAAAGACTTATATTGTTAGAAAATATTTCTATTTTGAATAAATGCTGTTCTTTTTAACATTTTATTGAAAGAATCCTGAAAAAAGTAACAGGTTCCAAAAGATATTTTAAAAAAACATTAAAAAACTTACTGATCCCAAACTTTTGAGTGGCAGTGTAAACGTTTTGTTTATTCAGTTAAAAGTAATAAGTTTATTCTGAAGTTTAAGTTTATTTAGTCATTCCACTTGCTTTGCTAAAGCCACTAATTTTCACAATGTTTTCTGATTAAAGTGGCTTTTGTTTTTCAAAGGTGTAATTTTTACACTGCATTGTGTTACATTTTTAATGTTTCAAAGGCTATATTGTACATTGTATTAAAAAAATGTTTTGTAGCAAGACGTAAGGGGTAATTCATAAAATCAAATAAATATCTAAAATCTTTTTTTTCTTATCTGTCCATTTCTCAATATAATAACATTTGTAGTTTACAGTTAAAAAGATGCAAATAAACGATTACAATGCTTTTGTAATTTACTGTTAATGTAGAAAAATATCCAAAGAATTCCAAAAACAGTAACAATCTGTAAATTTCAACAACAGCAAGACACTGTTAATTTAACATTAACTTGCTGGCAACCGTGCTGCCAGTTACTTGACCGTACTTAACAGTGCATGACCATTATTTTAGATATGAAAAAAACACGATAAAATATGATATGATGAAAGATTGGCATGCTATCTGCAGTGTCAAGCTGTAAACTGAAACGATAAAACCACTGTACTTTGTACTCATACTTTAATCAGCTTCAGGAATAGGACATTTTCCTTATGGCTACTTCATAAAACTTTATTACACGTATGACTTTCCAATACACCAGCTGTATGATCTACTTTTGATGGTGCTTCCTTGTCCTTTTTTGTTAATCATTTGCTTTTATTGTATGGAATATAGCTGCTAGAAAATAACAAGGGCACTGAAGGACAACGTTTCATTTTTACTGTGCTGTTTACCAGTGTCTTTCAAAAAAGGGAAAATTATAGTTGCATTACAATCAACATTTTCTGTTGAAAGGAATCATAATTTGTATCTATACTATATTGTTTATTAATTTATTCATGCCTTATTGCATTGATTTTGTTGCCGTCCTTAGTAAATTTAAAGTGTTTTGCATACATGTTAAAAATTCTTGCTGTCATGATGATACACTTCGTCCTATTACCTCTATACATAAACTACATCACATAGAATAATATTCGCACGTTTTTTTAAAGAAAACAATTTTTAACTCAAAAGATGCATTTCTTAAAGCAATAGTCCTGTCCATATTGCAGCAACAGTACAACAGAAATTAATTTTAGCAGTTACATTTATTATGGAAAATTAACATTGTGCGCTTTCTGTGAAATTACTTATTTTTAAGAATGTCTTTATAGCATGGTAAACATCGATTTGGTCAAGTTAGATTCTTACCTGAACTGAACGCCATTACATTTTCGTCACATTGAAGTATCAAAAGAGAAAGACAGAAGGAGAGGAGAACAACACACTTGTGTGCGTGTCAGTGTTGTGTTTGTGCTTTTGAGTATCTACAGTTTAGTAGAGTGTTGCGTACTTTGCCCCAAGGGTGTGACTAGGTCTACGAATCCATGGGCCATTTTAGACATCACAGAGATCATGCTTCAGTTCACTTTTCGCACTGGTATTTTTTGGCTAATTATAATCTGTTTACTAATTATTCTTTAAACAGTCACCATTATGACCAACATATATAATAAATGCCAAAACCTTATGTATGCTGTTAATTAAAAGAGGAATGAAAGACCTAGCACTTTCAAAAAAATATAGCCATTGCATATTAAGCTAATCCTCTTTTATTTTCTAATCATATTAAATAATTATGGCTATATATTTTCTGACTAATCGCGATGCAGATCGTATGAGAAAGGCCTATGATATTTTATAATGAAGCAACTAACACTTCTAAAAATATTCATTTGTAAAATTTGATTGAGATCACAATTCAAGAAACAAGATTTTTGTTCATCACAACTGTCAATGGAAATGAAAGCTATTCAAGGCCTGTAAATTATACATGTCAACTATAAAATAACCATGTGAAATGTCAGTTTATTTAATGAATTTTAGGTATAATTACTTAATGTTAAAGGTCGAACCACTTTACCTGAATCCTGGTGGCCCATTTTATCTAACACAATCAGCCAAAGCGGGCCAGCAATATTTAAACACCTTACAAAAAAGCAAGCACATTTTTTTTTTTTTTTTTTGCAAAAAGTTCTATGCATTTTATTCCATTTACATTTAGCAGATGCTTTTATGATAAATTGTTCTCTTTTGAAAAAAAAGAGAACAATGCAAGCAATCAAAATCAACAAAAGAGCAATAACATACAAGTGCTATGACAAATGTCATTTAGCCTATAATGCAGTACATGTATCAAGTTTGTTTTATTATTTAATAAATAAAAATAAAATAGAATAAAAAAAGAAAAAGCAAGCTAGTGTTAGAGGCCTAAAAATAGATAGAATACAAAAAGAACAGAGAACCTTGTGTTTTTTTTTTTTTAAGAAAACAAGCAGTAAGTAAATTAATAGAGTATAAATCTAAAAAGTTTTTTTAAAGAATAGAATTAGAATAGAGGGTGCTAGAGTTAGAGGGTCAATTAAAGATAACATTCCCTGTTTATAATAGTATCGAATAAAACAGGAACTGTCACAATAATGTTTGTTTACATTTAGCGAGCAACCTTTACAAATACAAAAATTGATGTCAAAGGGTTTTCTACATTTTACTGACACAGTCCTCCTTCGAGGTGTGGCCACACCCAGCAGTGTCATATTGTATTTAACAAAACTATTTTATCATTTAGATAAATAGTGTCCCTTTAATTAAGAACCATTGTTATGCCCACTTTACTTGATGGCCCAAGAAAATTCATGATCTGAAAGTGGGAGGTCATAAGTGAAAAGTTGTGATTGTTCATTATTGAAAGGTGTGGATGCCATAACAGCTGATTACTATGTGCTCACTTCCTGAGGAAACTCATAGAACTGAAGATCTTCAGTAAATGATCAGAAGAGCTCAAGGTGCATCATCAAGATAAACAACATCACCTATATTATCTAATACCTGTTACGAATCTCCATCAGCATGTGGGTTCTCATCATGTTTTTCACCAGTCTGGAAGGTAAGGTCTTTCAAAGTAATTTTTGACCTGTTCTTTCAACCCAGTCTCATATAAAAACGTACCCTGACTACGTTGGTCCAAAGTGCAAAACGTAGAGGGGTTACAATAACGGCCCTTGAATTGTATGACTGTTACGTTTTTTTGCCTTTTCTTTTCCTATTGTTTTACGTCCAAGTCACGTGACTTTCAAAGATTCCAACCGTGAGAACAAAAAACATGGCGGACATTTCTCTCATTTTTAGTGAAAAACTCAATATTTAGAATTAGTTTCTGCATAAAAATAAGTTTTGATTACATTTCTAGCGAGAAATATATATATTATTTTCATAATATTCACTCAGTCAATGCACACAATCACTCGCTTGCTCGTTGTTGTGAAGATTTTTCAGATCTCGCCAGAATAATGTGAAACTGCAACGTTGCTATGGACGCTGCTATCGGTGGATGGATGGATGGATGGTCTCACTCCCAGTCCCAACTCGTCATATATTGACGCTTGGTCAGGAACCCTCGGCGTCACTTCTTGACGAACAGGGAACCCCTTCAGCGTCACATTTAGACGTGCAGGGATTCCCTATAGAATCTGTACCGGAGCCTGAGGCGTTGAAATTTGACGTGTTAGGTATATTAAGCACGGGTCGTAACCACGATAAATAGGAATAAAAAAAAGAATAAATAAGTTATGGCAGGGCTAGTCAGTTGGCGGCCACAAGGTCATATTTATTTAGCTCGTCAACTGATTTTTATTTTATTTTAAAATAAAATAAACGCTGTCTGATATCAAAGTGCTGTCTGTGAAACAGCGTTCAGCGGTGACTTTAACAACGCTCCATAGCGCGAGCAACACCAGTATCCTAAGCACTTTAGGTGTTTTCTAGTTTTTATCGAAGGTTTATTGATATTGATAAGCGTACTGTATGTAATGTGCTGTGATTTTGTTTGGTTAATCAATGATTAATCAGCGCAATGCGATTAATAATAATAATCATTATTATTTAATTATTTGTTTGTTTGTTTGTTTGTTTATTGGTTGGTTGATTGATTGATTATTTATATTGTATTTTTATTTATTTATTAATAAGTCGATCAATCTGTGGAGCTGACGTCATTGTATGGCGCGATCCCAAGATCCATTGCGATTTTCCACTCGGTAAGTAGAACAGTTAATTGATATAGATGTGAACAATTTCTTACATTTTCGGTACAAAAAGTCAGTTTCAGGTCAAGAAGTTGTGTTTAGAACCTTTAGAAGTGCAAGGTAGTAGTTTCGTGATGCAGTAAATGACAGCAGACATTATAAAAATATAATTAGCTGCACCATATGTGTAGTATGCTAGTAAGTTAGCTAATTAAATTCAAGTTTGTTTATTTTTTTCCACATATAATAATGCAAGGTAATATGATAAGAGACTGCATGATTTTTATTATGTGTTTTCATATTACAGTAGCTCACAACACTTCAGCCAATTATAAATGTTGAGATGAGGAACAGTGTTGCCAGATTGGTTTGTTTTCCAGTAATTGTTAGAAATCCACACAAAATTATATAGTAAAAACACAAATCTTAACAATGGTACACAATACAAATGTATTCATAGCTACGACAATACTGTGGCTTATCACAATTATTTAATATGTCATAATAAAGCAAATTAAGTGTTCTTCTCTAAAGAAGGCTACTTTGTTTCGACATTGTAAACTGTCTTCCATGTCTGTCATTTGGCATAACAGAGTTATCAAAATTTCACCTGTCCAAGCCCATTTTATCCCATGTAGTACAACTCAAAACCAGTCAAAAACTGCCTAATCTGCCAACACTGATGAAAAAATAACTGGTAAAATTGTAAGAAATTCTGAATTCTGATTTTTTTCTCTTACCAGGTCCTTCACATTTACCAGCTTTTCACTTCTCCTTTATTTAACACGACCCACACACAGACACACACAGACACACACACAGACACACACACAGACACACACACACACACACACACACACACACACACACACACACACACAAACCAAAGGCTCTTTTAAGAGCCACGTCCATTTTGTTAACCTGTAGTTGTCCCTCTGTAGCTCACTCACTCTTTCTCTCTCTCTGTCTGTTTACATCTGTAGTTGTCATATCTGTCCATCTTTGTTGTGAGTCTTTCTGTCTGTCTGTTTGTGTTTCTGCCCATCACCATGAGTGATTCAGAACTCCAAGTACAGTTTATGAAGCTGGATAACCTGGTTGATCATCATGAACTCAGCGATGAGCTCCAGAGTCTTGATGACTTGCTTGGTGAGCTGCAGAAACAGGAGGAAGCAGCACCAGTAAAGACACCTGAACCAAGGGTGCATTGGAGAAAAAGAGACATTGATGGAACCATTGTCTATGCAAGACCAAGGTCAAGCAGGAATCAGTCAAATAAAGGTCAGTATAATTGTAGATTCAATATATTAAATATCTACATTGTTTAGGCACTTATAAATGTATCAGACATGGAATATGTCAGAGAAACAATCAAACCAGAACTGCTCACTTGATATTTGACATGAAAATAAATTGATTACATACAGTGTTTGTGTAAAGCAGTATAAACTACACTAAATTATTGGTCTTTGTTTGAAGCAGTTTGTTCTGAGTGTCTTGTCAGTGGCCAACCAGCTTGTTTCTTTTTAAATGATCTGCTTTTACAGCAAGCAGTCTTATTTGCTTTTATCATCTATATGACAACTTATAGACAGATAACTGCAAGTAATTGGACTGTCCACATGTGGGTTTGGGAAATAAATGTCTGCTAGTCCTTTTCTCTAGCTAAACGTTAAACAGTGAGCTTATGCCATTTCATAATAAGGGAGGTAAATTTGTGCTACTAAGCTTGGGACAAGTTGAAAATGTTATAAAGGTTGTTTTTTGTTGTTTTTATCTGGTACAGCTGATCACGTTCGGAAAACTGATTGTCCCATCAATGCTCCTGACACTAACTGTGAGGTGACCTTTGCTCCAGAGACTGTTGGTGTGTACTTTTTTTGTGTAAATTACATTTTCAAAATCCAAAGGCACTCCAAGCAGTACACTTTAATATATAAGTGTTGTTTTTAAATATTCCATACTATTTTAACAGAGTGTTTTCTGCAAGATCTCCAGCACTCACTGAGCGATACCTCAGATGATGAGGCATCACCTCCTGGAAACTCAAGAGATGCTCTCCTAGCTTCCTCAAACTGGAGCATACGACAAAGTCTCTTTGCAGAGAGGTGGAGGGCAGAGAGACCCCGTCTGGTGAACACAGCTGTGGCACAAGAAAATGTGGCCCCACACATCTGCCAACAGTGTGGGAGCAATCCAGCTGCTGTCCGTTGTTGTGACTGTCGACCACGCCCCTTCTTCTGTGCTGATTGTGATGTCCGCATGCACACCAGGCATGTTCTCCATAACCGAGATCCCATGACTGCTGGATTCTACCAGCCATTGCCTCCAACAACTTTTGTTGTAGATAAGGCTCTTTCCCATTGTGGTAAGTCCTGGTTTATGACTGTACAACATAAACATCATTCTGAGAATCGTTAGGCCTCATAAGCTTAACTATTTAAATAATGCCTTTTTGTTTCGTATTGTTTGATATTGAATTTATGAGGACATTCCGTGTCAGTCAGCTTTTTGAGCAACTCTTGCATACTTTTTCAGCAATGTTCTTCATTACCATTGAAGCATTACAATGTATTACTCAGTCAATACAAATGATCTTAATTCACATGTTTGATCTTTTCCAGTACGGCTTGTACCTGTGGAGATTCCTGACAATATTTGCAGTTGTTCACCAGAGTCATTGAGGGTCAACCCAGGGAAGAATGTTGCTGTGATCACAATGAATGGTAAGGGTGTAAAGATAAGTGTTATTATATGGTAAAAGAGTTGGCCTTGTAACCTGAAGTTCGCCGGTTCGATTCCCGCACCGGCAGGAATTAAAGGTGGGGATTGTGAATGAACAGTGCTCTTTCCACCTTCAATACCATGACTGAGGTGCCCTTAAGCAAGGCACCGAACCCCAAATTGCTCCCTGGGCGCTGGAGCAATGGCTGCCCACTGTTCTGGTGTGTGTGTGTGTGTGTGTGTGTGTGTGTGTGTGTGTGTGTGTGTGTGTGTGTGTGTGTGTGTGTGTGTGTGTGTGTGTGTGTGTGTGTGTGTGTGTGTGTGTGTGTGTGTGTGTGTGTGTGTGTGTGTGTGTGTGTGTGTGTGTGTGTGTGTGTGTGTGTGTGTGTGTGTGTGTGTGTGTGTGTGTGTGTGTGTGTGTCTTTGTTCACTTCTCACTGCTGTGTGTGTGCACTTGGATGGGTTAAATGCAGAGGACCAATTTCGAGTATGGGTCACCATACTTGACAATATGTCATGACTTTCACTTTCATAAACATCTATACATGCTCTTCTCTCATAGGGGAGCACAGGTCTGTTTGTAAAATATACACACTTTTGAGTAATGTTCAAAAAGTAAATGAAATTATGTAAAACATATTTTAAGAATCCAAACCCTGATTAATCACATAAGGTTTACATTAAAGTGGATTTGTTTTTGATTTTTCCAGAACGATATGATCTAAGCATGCCTGAGTTGAGAGGCATACCAAGCCACTTGGAGTGGGCGACCTAAATCGAAGGTATTACTGACCTGCGACCCTTCACTTCACAATTTGACAATCCACAATTGTTTTTTTTTTTCATTTTAAGAAATGATGATGGCAGCACCAGGACTGTCCTGGCAAGCATTTTTAAGAATGCTGTGTCCGCTTTGGTCATGTGAGTATTGAATTTATTTATCCTATAGTGTTGTTTACTCTTGTATTGTGGGTTGAAAAGCTGTTTGATGCTAATTTTTGTCTAATATTTGTCGTACATTATTATCCGTTTTTTCCCCTTACTTCTAATAGACTGGCAAGATCTCCACAGACGGTTTTCAGAAGTTTTTTTGAGTGGGAGGCTGTGCGATATGAGGTGGATGAAATCTGCAAGGAAGAGCCCTTCATCTGTCCTGCGTGCACCCCAGATATGCTGGCAGTTTCAGTAGATGGAAACCTGAAGCATTACCGTTTCAAGAATGCAGCTAGGTACTCCAAACTGTGTATAATGTCACACTGTTGAAACAATATTAATAAGAAAAAATAGCTCTTTAATGTGCACCAAGTAAAATTATATTACAGCTACAACAGATTATTATTATTATTATTATTGTTTTTTTTTTTGTTTTTTTTTTAGATCTGAGGAACAGGCCATCTTTGAAGACGTCTTTATAGCTAAGGATGAAGATGTGACAAGATTTGTGGACTATATTCACAAGACATCCAAACATGTAAAATTGTAGATGATTAGACTACATACAGGACTACATTTATCTTCTACTCAAGAGTTTGTTTAGAAGAGTCTTGTTTTTCTTCAACCCTTTTCCATATTATAGGTCAGTGGAAGAGGTGTTTGTGGAGGGGAGTGGTCAGCAGCCAGAGAGACCTCCCAAAGATCTGCCAGCAAGGTAGATGAGGAGGGACTAGAGCTTGCGGTGTGTCGGCATGGAGTGCTGCTCTGTGCTTTAAATATGTACAGGGGGGGAATTTTTGCATATCCCCTGTACCTACAAGAAAAGCTGGCCAGTAGGCAAATCACTTTTTTTTGTATGGATGTGACCTGCAAATATTGGCCCTACCTCCAAAGAGTTGCAAAAAGCTGCCCAGAGCTCCAGCACCTTCTTAACATGAAGCCCTTCCTTTCAGTTTTCCATGCCAAAGCCCATGATTTTAAATGCGAGGTAGGTGAACTTTGCTATGTGATTATCAAAACTGGGCATCTGCAAATGAATGTAAAAACTTTCTCAATATTATTTACATTATTTTTTTATTACTACTAATCAGGTGAAATGGAGTGGGGCGTATCAGGATGGGGCTGGTTTAACACTAGGGGAGGAGGTGGAACAGTGCAACTGCAATGCTTTTCTCTCCAGGATTGCAGTAACCACAAAACACATGTCCAAAGCAGGTAAAATGACCACATACAGTACTTCACTAGTTACATCATTACATAATAAGTGGGGGGAATATAGTAACATGATATTTTCTGTGTTTGCAGGACGCACAGACATGCTGACTCTCATGGCCATGCGCTGGAATCAGCAAAAGTTCAACAATTTGGCCACCGCACTGACCCGTCGATATCAGAAGGTAATGACATCAGTGGAATTTGTTTTAGATGTTCAGTAATGTGTTATTAGTGTTTGAAGCTGTGCATTAAACATTTGGTACTTGTTTTTGTACTATCTGTGATTATTTGTCATTGCAGACCACAAAAGCTCTACAAAGCCAGGTGCAAAACTTAGAGTCCATGAAAGTCGAACTGGCAGTGATAGAGAGCCAATTGGAAAGATTGAGTCAATGATGTAAAGGAGTGGGCAGACGGTGAGGAAATGGCCAGTATTTATATATTTCTAGTAATAGGTTTAGTCCTGAATAATTGTAATTGTTACTGTTATTGTAATTTTGTGCCACATATTTTTTCTCAGCAACAACAACAACCACAAATGATGTTGATGCCTTGGCCAGCCGAATTGAGGTGCTGGTGGCAAGTATCAAGAGGCGTTCCCAGCGTCTCTATAAAGATACAGATGGCAACAAAGGTCGTGCCAGGATCCGCCGCAAGATCAGGGAGGAGAAGGGGATTCTGACATCAGTTGTAGAGAAATACAACAGAATGGTTCCAAACACAGACACTCTGTGCTTAGAAACCATTTTGTCTGGTGAGACAGCTTGGCCATGGCAGCTGCCACACAGTGGTATGTACACAATTCGTATACATACATATTTTTACACTTACACACATTACCCACAATGCCTTAAATGTCAGTTTGTCATAATTTTTTCTCATGCATTCTAGACTCTGTTGACCTAAGGACAAAAAGAAAGGCATTCGACATCATCATGTCAGTTAGGCGACTTCAGGAGGAGCAGAAGATTCTTGTTGCAGAGATGGACCACCATTGGAAATATCTTTCAACTCGTGCTGGGACCCTCAGAGAACTGTTTGCTGAGGCACTAAAAAGTATGTATTTGTAATATATAGCACAAACATAAGCATAGGGTTGCCCCCGACCAAATATTTTCCTGGAAAATTGACTCACTAAAGAGTCAGATCCAGGGCTGAGAAAGAATAAGTTATTTGAGCCATTACAACTGTCAGACTATTTTTATTTCACTGTTAGTAAGAGTCTGATTTTTTTTTTTACTAACGTGCATATTCCTGTAACTACATAGATGACATGCCTAGTAATGAAAACATATTTTATTGTACCATAAGTGGCTGTGTAAGCCTTCATTACACTTATATGTAATTACTATCTAATAATTACAGGGACCAACCATCACCATGTTCTGTGGAGTTTGTTTGTATTTTTGTTTTTTCTGCAACTACACAGTCAATCCAGTTTAGTCCAACTATGACTTTTCTAACAGACTAACAATTTTTGCGTTACTATTAGGGGGCAGCCCTAATAAACATACACAACAATGATGAATGTTTTTAAAGTTTCTAAGGTAGGCCTAATGTTATTTTGTTATATTTTTGTTCTTTCAAGATTCGCAATGTGGCCTAAGTGAAGAGGGTTTGAAAGGTCTGCAGAGCATCATCCACAGGAAGCTACATAAAATCAGAGATATGCGGGTGCAAGCAAGAGAGTGTTACCTGCAAGTTTTGTCTGGAGCAGAGAACTTCTTAAACAAGTCGTCAGCTGGTGACGAACTGTAATCAACAGTGACCCCTTTTTTTTTTTCCTTGACCGTGGCCTTGACCTTAAACCCTGATTCTAAAGAGTGTAATAAAATATGCTTTTCATCACCTTGTGCATCAACGTGTATTCTCTTTTTTTTACATACATAAAAATGTATGCATGCATGCCTCTACAACCAGTCAGTGGTGGAAATTAAGTGCATTATTGTAAGGCTGTAAGTACTGTACTGTTCTAAAGTATAGATTTGAGGTACTTGCTCTCTCAATGATTTGTTTCTTTTCATGCCACTTTTTAGTTGTACTAGGCTGCAGTTAAAAGAAAAAAAAGCTTTTACTGAACTTGACAGCACATGAAGAGCTTATAAAATATGACATTTTGGTATAAATAAAACTACTCAGTAGTTCATACTTACAGTATAAGTACAGCCAAAACAAGTAGTCAATTGGCAAAAAAATTATTTGGTAACTAATTTGTTGATCATAAGTTGATCAAGTTTGTTGATCATTTTAATGTAAAAACATTACATAGTTCCATTGCATTTTTTAAATTTTTAGTTGCTTGACATGTTTAATCATGTTGAGGTTTGAACTGTTCACAGCATGTGTATTGGTATTCTTTTTTGGTAATGTGTAATTCTGACTATTTTCATAATACTTACAAACCAAATCAGTTGGGTAATGAAGAAAATAATTAGCAGACTAACTCATATTGAAAATAATCATTAGATACAGTAGATATCTACAAAATAGTTCAAAATGAGCTCCACCTTAATCAACTACAAGACTAAATAATCATGAGTTTTATGAGTAATAATGAAGTCAAGACCTTTATTTATATAGTGCTTTTAACAATACAGATTGTGTCAAAGCAACTTCACAGTATTTAAACAGGACAATAGTGTGTAAGTAACGCATTACTGTAAACAATCAATTTCCAGTTAAAGGCAGTTCATCAATGAATTCAGTGATATCATCATACAGTTCAGTTCAAATAGTATACGATATCGCTGGAAAATAAATATGATTCACAGGGGAAAATGGAATTTTAGGTCTTTAGCCCTGGGCTGAGAAAAAACAACTATGCCCACATATGCCTGTGTCCTAGTGTAGGGTGCTGTATAACAATTGATACTTGTTTATGGAATAAGCAGATTATAGGGACATAGACAAGCAAGACAAAGAAAACCATTATGACAAGGAGGAATCATTATTTCCCAACATTAAATGCAAGTTCATCCAAAATCATTTTGCTAAAGGAAAAAAGAAAAGAAAGAAAGAATGAAAGATATACAGAAATAATAAACATGTTGCCTAGACATGTTACGTTAAAATATTTGTGTAAATTTTTACTGTATTTCTGAATTCTGTCTTCAGAGTCTCACAGTACCATCAAAACCTAACACAAGCATGTTGTAAATATAGAAAGGGGCAGAAATAAAAAAATGTTTAGGCATAAATGTGACAACACAGTTTGTTGTCCATGGTAAAGGGAGTACATCTGTACAGGTTTTATTGCCCTTCCACCCACAGGGGACCAGTAGAGCCTCCTGGTAGAGTAACAAAACTGCACATTTCAAATGGATGTAACTTAAAGTCCGATTAACATATCAAAGAGAAAATCAGCAGGACAACTAATTATGCTGTGTTTAATATATAATGTTGGAAACAGTTTTTTCACATATACAGAAAGTTTGTAAAAAAACGTTTTAAAAAGTGTTCTTAGTAAAATACCAAATTTCAACTTGGCTGTCAAATATATCATAAAAGCTTGCACAATAAACATATTTAGATATAACTTTATTCATTGAATATAGTATTTACTTAATTTAATTACTAAAAGATTTTTAAACTACATTACCCATAAGCCTTTTACACTCTATCGATGGGACGGGAAAACATGGCGCTGTATATTGTAGTTCATTAAAGTTTGTATTTACGCTGTAGGGTTAGGGTTAGGATCTCGGTAAATGGGTAATTTCTTGCAACACAGCAATGCCTCATTGTTCAGTGACATTATTACTTAAGTCATAATGACAGTAAAACGTAGTTTACAAAATGAAGCACCTTGTATTTTGGCCTAAAAGTTAATCCAGCCACAGCTTGTCAAAATCCACATCACACTTACTTCCAAATATGGTAATTACGGGATCTTCCGGCTGAAGGTGGGTTATAACCATATAACAGAAGGGCAGTTAAATATTTATTTCTTCTCATTAAAAATAAAATTTCACAGTTATTGATTCCTATCTGTGTCTTACCTGATGTAGATTAGATTATTGATTAGTTAAGATAAGTGAATCTTTTTTCCAAAGCAAGGGCCTATTTCCATGGTATGAACCAGAGGGTAACTAATTTTGACAGCTGTATACTGTATGAGGAATAAATACTAAACTATTTCAAAACGTCTAATTTCTGCTATATATAAGCAGAAATTAGACGTTTTGAAATAGTTTAGTATTCCTCATACAGTATACAGCTGTCAAAAAAAAAAAATATATATGTACTTATTTCCCAAAATGTATCAATAAGTCAAAATCTAAATGTAGTGCTTAGTACAGTATCCTCTCTCAGCTAGATACTTGAAATTAAATACACGAAAATAACAGTTCAGTATAAAATTGAATGCAAATAAAGGCAATCAGTTTTAGAGAAATATAACAATTTAAATAAGCATTCTTAATAATAAACTTATTCTATTTTAGGCTACATGAAAATAAATATGTAAATGGGAAATATGTAACACTAAATATATTTGTTACGCCCCCGTCTAGGGTGGGGGTGCAACATGAAAGAGTGCAGGGACGAAGTAAATGAATTAACAATGTTTTAATGAAAATAATGAAATTTACAATACAGACGGGGAATTATGTCTTCAGGAGCCGACCAGGCCAAAATAACAAACAAAAATAACTAACAATTGAATACCTCTAAATTACCTATTTACAAAAGAAAAGAAAAGAAAATACAAATCACTTCCCTAACTCCCTGTACAGAAAAACAGTCAATAAAAGAATCAAACAAAAATGGCATCGGTCTCCCTACCTCCCCAATAATACTGTCTACAATTATTTAAAGATCAGCAGTCAAATTCAGTAAGGGCAATCCAGAATCAGAGTCAAAAACAGGCAGAAGTCAGAATTATAAGAAGGGCTAAGAACACTAAACAACCAAACTCACTCTGTTACACACTCAAATATTCACACACAGATTCTCAATCTTACTAACACAGGTGACTAGCTAACAGCAAGGGCGAAGTAACAAGCAAACAAGCATCAGAGCTATCAGAGCTCCAGCAGGAAGTGAGGGTGGAGTCTTTATAGGCAGCAGGGAGTCAGCTGACCAGGCAGGGTGTGGTATCAATTAGGCTACAGGAGCCAATCAGCTTCGTCCTGCACAGAAAGACACAAAACACTTCCCAAAACAAAGAAATAAAACAAAAAGGGACGTAACAATATTACTATATTTATGTTGTGGTATTTTTTCATGCTTGGCATAACAGACAGTTCATGTAAACTTACCTATACCAAAACTGCACTGCACAAATCTTTAAAAATAATGTAGAAACAGCATATTTGTAGCATGTCCTCTCCATGTTACACTACCTGGCTGTTACGCAGTTCATGACAAATGTAAAAGATGTTTAAAACAACAACTTTCAAAAAAAAATACTAGAAGAGAGTATGCACTGTGCAAAAACTTTAATGAAGAACAGCAAGCAAAACAAAACAAGAACAACAACGACAAAACAGTTGGGGTTGGTTGGGGTGTGGAAACTCGGTCAAAAAATGTTGGAACTCCCTGGCAGGCTCCCATGTGTCATCCCAAGTTTTGGCACTGTAAAATATCATAAGTGCACATATCATTAGAAGACAGAACAAAAATCAAGATCATTGTTAGGTTTAATTTAGAGAGTTCACTGGCATTTATTGATATTTGTTAAAGTGGCATTAACCCTGGCTACTTAACTGTTTAAAAACACTGTTGGATTAGCTAGAAAAGGGCTTTGACTTGCAGAATGCTGACTATTTTTTTAAATTTCAGCATGTTTTCATGTTGTATTACAAGTAGATCTGGCAGTTCTACAGACTCAGGGATCAGGAGTGACTGCATCTTGCCTCCACTGCCATTCATCATTGTTCTCCTCTTCTTCATATTCAGTACTGCTCTTCTTTTCTCACTGCCCTAATCTTCCTCATGCATTTTATCACCACTACTGTCACTGTTTCCATCTTCATTGCTCGAAAAAATGATGCAAATCACATGTAGAACAGCATTCTCCATCCAAGTTTAGTGTTTCAGATGCTGACAAATTATTTTATGCATGCATGATTCCCCTAGTAAAAAAGTCATAGATTTAAAATGCATTTATTTTTGCAAGTATAGTTCAAATCTATTAACATATTTACTGACATATCGCTCAAAACATACTGATATAAAAAAATAATTACATTTTATATGGAGTACTACTTGTGCACAAAGCACATTTCTTAATATTAATCAAAAATATGTTTAATGTCACTATTGATGAGAATTGTATGATAATAATTAAAGTGTACACAACGTTTACTTGCAATAGTTGCACTTTAGCACAGTCAAATATATCCAAGTATATCTTTAGTTGGACTTCAGTACTACTTCTGCATTAAGTATTAAGTATTAAGCATTAAGTACAAAATGATTTGTTCCAATTTAATAGGCTTTAAATATACCAGGTTGGTATACTAAAAGTACAATTACAGAGTATTTTTTATTAAGTAAATAATAAGTAAATTTATTTTTAGTATACTTAGCATGAAATAAATAAATTTTTCACTAAGGTCACGTCTACTGTAACACATTACTGGTAATGTCCATGGTCAATGTCCTGCTCAATAAATAGGCTTTAGGTAGTTGTGTATGTATAGTAGCAGCTTAAGTACTTAACTAGAAACCAAAAATTTTATCACATCAGCTCCATTTTATTTTTAATACACTGGCTGACTGTCAACTATTTTTAAAATTGTATGAATTAGAAAGCACTGAATTGTCCAGCTCCCACAATCCATTGTGTCCACTTCCAATTCATAAATTCTGGGCTCTTACTAATAACTAGATATCTAAATTGACACAAGGAGGTAGATCTTTCTCCTATCTGTATCCAAAATAATGGAATATTCTTTCAAGAACTTGGAATTTAGTCACACTTTAGTTTTTAGTCCAGACAACTGACCATCGCCCATGTCCTAGCAAAACCTTGTATCAGTTTTCTACAGACTACTTCAGAGGATGATTTCCTGCCAGGATCAATTACACGACCAGGGAGCTTTCTCTTGCCACAGACATCAATAAAATGAACTTCAATGCTGCTTTCAAGAGACCATTTAAACTTTGCCTACATCATATTTGTCATGGAATAGACTACTTAGCATTGCAATGAAATTAAATAGTTAATAAAACACGACTTACCACACAGTGCAAGGCAACCAGTGGACTTTCAATTCTGCTTTTCCCTACACACACAAAGTAATAATTGTTTTAGCTGTTTAAGCAATCACTGAATTGTTATCTTTAAAGGCCAGAATTAGTCACTGAGACAAGCAAGCAGCCTAATAAAAGACATTTTACCTCATTCATTCTTTCCCCAGTTATTGTATCAAATAGGAAGATCTTCTGCCTACTACATTTTCGGCAACCTAAATGATTAAAAGACAAGGAAAGTTTATTAAGCAACGAATGTCAAGCTTTGTAGTTGAATCTCCAGTTAATAGTTATCATTTTACTTGTGAGGTGAACTGTGGTCCCACTTTGTCCCTGCTTATTGTCAATCAAGCAAAATATACTGTG
The DNA here is from genome assembly GCF_049309525.1 of Garra rufa. Lineage (NCBI taxonomy): Eukaryota > Metazoa > Chordata > Actinopteri > Cypriniformes > Cyprinidae > Garra > Garra rufa. Next base: position 39,037,322 of record NC_133378.1, read on the forward strand.
CTGGGTTTCCAAAAGCCCTCCTAGCTTAAAGGGGTCATCGCATGCCCATTTTCTACAAGTTCATATGATTCTTCTTTAGGGTCTTAATGAAAAGTTTATAATATATTTTGGTTAAAAATTCTCAATAGTAGTGTAAAAAAACACCCTTTTACCTTGTCAAAATCAGCTCTGCAAAATATCAACTCATTTTACTGCAAGGTCCCTCTAAATGCAAATGAGCTCTGCTCGCCCCGCCCCTCTCTGCCTGGTATGATGAGTCCCAATGTTTACTTTATCTGCATTTAGCCATGTTTAGCGGCGAAACTTGCCAACGAGCACATTATTAGGAAAGGACGTTTGCAAAGATGCATAAAAAAACCCTAATACTTACTTTTGCTGTGGGTGAAGCTGTATTAGGAACAATTCGCACAAACATAGACGCGTATGATCGCAGTCGGATATTACTTTTAAAGATTAAATAAATACTACTGGGTGGATTTTCATCATTGTAGGGTGGTTGTGTTCACAAAGTGCCAACACACATTAATGTTCAAACAACATGAAAAAGTTGGTTTTGCATCCGATGACCCCTTTAAAATAGTGATTGACATTAACCACAGCCCTTGGACACTGGCCACGTAAACACAGTTAAACAACTTAACCAACCAAAAACAAAAACAACCAACCAAATAAATCAAATTTGCCTGAAGTCAACTTTGTCTGAGAGCAAATTCATTAATAGTGTGGATTAAGGTTTACCACTGAAAAACAAAACTTACCTTTTCTTCTCTTCTTCACATATGGCCCCTCCAGACTCAAGGACTGGGAGATGGAAGAAGCAGCAGGTGGAGGACAAGACTGTGGAAGGGAGAGATCAGTGGTCATAAGACACAGAGAAGAGACAGAGGTGGCAGAAGGGGCTGGTGTCGTCCTTTTCTTCCTGTGTCGCAAAGACTTAGAACATGGCAGTGGAGGTGGAGGAGGAGAAGAGTATGGAGGAAGAACAACAGTAGAGGAGGAAGGAGAGAGAGAAGTGGGAGAGTGTGGGAAAGAGAGAGGAACCAGGTCGAGTACAAATACAGTCTCGGACTCCTTTGTGAGACTGTCCGACTGCTCCACGGTTAGGCTCTCCGGCTGCTCCACGGTAAGGCTCTCCGACTGCTCCACGGTGAGGCTCTCTGACTGCTCCACGGTGAGGCTCTCCGACTGCTCCACGGTGAGGCTCTCCGACTGCTCCGAGGTGAGGATCTCCGGCTGCTCCACGGTGAGGCTCTCCGACTGCTCCACAACGGAACCGTTGCACTGCTCCTGACTGGGGCTGTTGTGCTGCTCTGCTATGGGGATGTCATTGTACATATATTTTAAATAATAATTATTATTTTTGAGCAAAAATCTTGCTCTTACCCTTAGTCAAGATAAATTCGTAAGCCCTTCGCATTTTCTCCAAAAAATTTCTTGTGACAGGAGTGGGGTGCAGATGGGTTATTATGTCTGCAACCCACTTATTAGATTTTTTTTTATCTTGTTTTCCTATAAATAAAATGGGCTTGTAACCCACTGCCTCAAGTTTCCGCACCTGAAATGAACAAAAGCAGTTACTACACATTAGTTAAACCCACTGAAATATTAGATACATTAGTACTGTATAAAGCAATTTTATTTTAAGGTCATTTAATGAAGTGCAATGTAAGAAAATGAGCCTTAATCTGTTTTGTAAAGATTATTTGAGAAAAAGCATTACCACATCTTGTATTTTATATGATCAAAGTTCAATTTCAGATAAGGCCAGAGGTACTCTTTCAGTTTCTAACATTGCCAACATGACTGAGTCATTATGTGACAGAGAACACAACTTATTGTTTCTCTTTAACACAAGTTAAAGATAAAGATAGAGTCTTCCTTAAATAAGTTTATAAAGGCCACATCACACTGGTACTAGTCTATGATATGTGACAAATATGTGCTTACAGTTACACTTCAAATAACACTTATGAAAAATTAGCTTTTTTTTACTTACTGCAATACGGGCAGAATCAATTATGCAGCCAACATTTCTGCTTTTCATAACAGATTTCCCCCACTCGCTGTCCAGTGACACCACTTTTTCTTTTAATTTTTGTTTATTGGACAGACTTCCAAAGCAGACATAGCAGGTTTTCCTGCTTGCCTGATTGGGAGTCTGGCAAGATGGGCAGGGCCTAAATTTGGGCCTTGTCATAACTTAAAAAAAAAAAACTAAAATAATATACAGCAGAAATAAACAAAACAAACAAACAAAAAAAACAGACAGACTAAGACCTATTGAGAGGAACAGAATAATGGACAGATACAGATGTAAAGAGAGAGAGAGAGAGAGAGAGAGAGAGGGACAGCAATCTACAGAGAGACAAGTTAAAAAGACAGACGTGGCTCTTAAAAGTGCCTTTGGTTTGTGTGTGTGTGTGTGT
>NC_133378.1:39040247-39116049 GCF_049309525.1 Garra rufa
AATTTATTAAGTAATGTTTAATTTCGTTCGTTTCGCTCTCTGGAAATGTAAAGAAAAAATACAGTTTTTACTTGGAATTCGTTTTTAATCCCTGGTTTTAAACAAGCATATACATGAGATCATTTATATGTTATTGCTTGAATAAACGTTTAAAATAGTGCTAGAAATTTTATAATTAAGGAAATTAAACAGACCTAGGCATTTGAAAAGACATAGTGAAATGTGTCTAATAATTCCAAAAAGAAAGAGAAGCATTGGACATAATCAAAATATTCGAGACATTTATTAGGAAAACCATTTTCTTAACAATTTAAGATGCTGCATGTGTTTATCCAGTCTAATCGAAGTGTGCGTCTCTCCTGCGACTTTTTCCAACAAAAATCCCACCCCTCTCAGAAAATACATAAACTGACATTACTATATGCGTTTAAAGTAGCCTGTTAAAATGGTACAATGGTAGTACATCGAGCGCTGTGATTGGCTAATTTACTTTTTTAGGGGGGGGGGCCCTTAGCCGAGTCAGTGCACAGGGCCCAGAATTCCCAGCGACGCCCCTGCAGATCAGTGCAACCCGTTCTCAAGTGCTCACACCGCTGTGACCATTTCCAGACGCTTGGCGGCCATTAGAAACATTCGGTAATGAGGCATCTACATGTACACAGCTATGAACTTCCTTCTCCTTGCCAACCCACCCGCCCTCATGTCACACCACCATAGAATATGAATCTTCTTCTAAGAAAAATAAGCTCGACAAAAATAAAATCAACTTCTGATTCTTGAAAAGATACATTTGGTACCATAAAGTGGGATTAAGTGATTTAGACTGAAACAATTATAAATGATTGTTAAAATGGTTAAAATTAATCAAAACTTAATGTTAACAATAACATTGTTTTACTAGAAAAAAAATGTGAAAACAGTTTGGGTTAAATACACTTTGGTGCTTTCCTCTTAAAACTATTTTCACTGTGCTAAATCAATACTACTGCCCCAAAATTCTGAAAATATTTTCTTATTCATTCATTCATTCATTCATTCATTCATTCGTTCCTTCAATCATTCCCAACTTAAACTTCCATTGCACATGGGGTATTGTACCATTTGCAGAACCAAAGATATTCAACAAATAATGAAAACAAAACCAGATACCTTTTTTTTTTCAAAACTAATGAAATCTACAGTTTTGTTAATTGTTTTTATTGTTTTGTATGCTGTAAAGATACTTCGTTTTATATTAAATATATGTACTTAAAATCGTCTTTAAACAGCTAGAAGTAACACTTAAAAATGAGGCAGCAGCTATTTCCACTATGTGCAAATAGCAATAGATTCTATTTATAGTATCATATATTTAAAATATAAAAATAAATTAAAATATTGTTAATATTTTTTTATACATAAATTTATATATATATAAAAAAATATGTACTTCGGGTAGAAATAGTTTCTTAACTCATTGGTTGACCAGTGTTTAACTAGTGCTCATGTTCACTTTTTTATAGTTTATAAACCATTGCTGCACTTAGTTTGTTGTTAAACAATATACACAAAATGTTTTTTTTTTCCTACATTGTATTTCGTACTTGTGTTTAGTTATTTAGCACATCTCACAGCTATAATAATGATAATTCAGGGACACAAATAAAAAAATAATAAAAAGATTTCTCTTTTCATGTTTTTCTCTGTGCATGTTTACATTGTCGTTACATCACAAAAAGTTTAGCCAACACACATACTGTAAGTAACAGAATGAAAAGCATTAAAGAAGATGAAAAAGTTTTTATTTATTCTTTTTTATCATTGAAATTTTTTGGTTTTGCTTCCATCTATGATCCAATAAATTTACAATTCTCAATAACCAGCTTTAATCTGAAGACATTCTGTTATGCAGATTTTAATAAATACATTATGGTCTACAAAAAAGTCTAACAAAATGTTTTCAGTAACACTTGAATATGTTTTTAAATAACAATAAAATAAATACAAACAATGCATATAATAAATAAAATGCACAGACAATAAATGCTATTCACAAATAAAGTCTCAAGTGCCAAATATCTTGGTCCAAAACCAACAGCTTAAATAAGTAAGTACAATCTTAAATCTTCACTGGTAAGTTAGGGCTTGATGAAACAGCTTACGAAAATGCACACTGATCCCAAAATCAGCAGCTGATTTTCAAATGGAAATCACTCCCCCTTACTGTTAGATTGAAATAAATGTTTAAAGCTAATATATTACAAAAAAAAAACTAAGAAAGAACCAAAATTAGCTTACTACTCGTAGATCACAAAAGCTACTATCATTGTTCATGACAAGAAAATGTGCAACAGTATCTGTATAAATATGGTGTTCCTGGATCAACATTAGTGTCCAAAAATATAGACTAAACCCAATCCCTACCCCTAAACCTAACCCTAACCAAAATGTATCCCTAAAATCAAAATTATAGCTGATTAACAAGGGTGCAGAAGCATCTAACTCTGATCGTAAGCCTAAAACTGATATTTCCTAAAAAGTTATGCCTCAGTTCTGATTGGTTGATTGAAATGTTGCTCCAGGATCAGCAAGGATGTCGATCCAGGAACATGTTGTACTTGGTGAAATCACCTTCACCGTATAAATACATAAACCAATAAATAATTCAGCTACCTATAATGAAATAAGTGTGCTTTTATATAAATAAAATTAAGAGTTTCTTTTCAAACTAATTACATAATACAAAGCAGGTATTTTTAGTGTGCAATGGTGCTACAAATAAAAACATCAGTTGAAATGATTATTTATCCATTCAAATTGATGCTAAACTATTAGATTAAACATGATTTCTAATCCTTTGGCTCCATCTAGTGGACATTCTTCAGTGCTTGGAGCCTTGATAATAATGCTAATAGAAATCATACAATGACAAACAGGACACCCTATGATCTTGTAGAAGTCAAGAATACATAAGCATTGTTGTAATTAAGAGCTGGTATCACCTTGGATCTCTTGGAAAACAGCACCAGTTTCTCAGTGACAGCACCAGCGGTTATGTTCCTCAGTGAATGAGATGATATTTTGATTCCTTATAGTTGACCCGTTTTGTCATTCCATTCAGTTTATTCCTGAACTGGATGAGCTTGCAACAATAAAGTAGTTCTAAGTAACCTCCAGGATCACTTTGGGATCTGTGCCACCTGCTGCTTCAGTGTCCGTCTCTTGGGACACTTCGTCAAAATCTGCCTGCAAGTTAATAGAGAAAACAAAATTAGATTCAACTATATTTAAACTATCTGCTAAATATTTGCTGGATAAATTCCAGTACTTGTTTCTTACTAATTTCTTACTAAAGAAGAATTATTCTTGGTTTCCATTTTGCCGTTTTCACATGTATAAATGATCCTGAAGACATTATTTGATGCCTAATCTTACTTTCAAGGCTTGAACTATAAAGAAACATGAGCCAGGTGTTTTACGTTTTAACTGTGGATGTTTTACTGCATCCAAACAGCAATAGAAAATTGCAGATTTTGTTAAAAAATAAAAAAAAAAGGATATATTTTTTATATACCTTTTCCATTTTTACTCTTAAATATATTTTGGTTAAATGACTTAAATAAAGTACATTTATTATAACAAAAGGGGCTGTCTATGTGGTCTGTTGTATGTAAAAATAGATTTTTTAATTTGACAATGAAACAAATGAAAGTAATTCTAAAGTAGAAATAGTTTCTGAACTCATTAACCAGCGTTTAACAGCGTTCACATTTAATAGTGTGTATACCATTGCTGCACTTTTTTTTTTTGTTGTTAGACAAAATTCACAAAATGTTTTTTTTTTTTTGTTTTTTTAATGTAGATTGTATTTTATTTAGTTATTTAGCAAATCTCACAGCTAATTTAGGGAATAAAAAATGTATAATTTTCTCTGTGCATGTTTACTTTCTGTTGTTACATTACAAGAAGTTTAGCCAACACACATAATTTAAGTAAGGGAATGGAAAGCATGTAAGAAGATGAAAAATGTGTTATTTAATCTTTTGTATCATTAAAATTTTTCGGTTTTGCTTCTCTCTTCTGATCCAATCAGCTGACAATTCTCCATAACTTTTATTTATTATTTGTTTTTAATAAACCTGTGTTTTTGTTAAAGTATCTAATATTATTTGAACATTTTTCCACTACTATGCTGACTATAAGTTAAACTATATTTTTAAATAATTTTGCTATTTTGCATTAAAGCTGATACATTTTTTGTAAAATCTTTAGTATTATTTTGTAAAATGTACATGGAAAATGTATTAATTTTTGAATGCAGCATAATCAATATATACATTCTTTTAGCAAATCAGATTTTTTTTTTTTTCAAAATTCTGTTTTAACCTGACATCACAAGACAAAGATAAATGATACATGCCTTTCCGTATTTCCTATAAATATAAATGACAGCGCCAATGATGACCACTAAAGCAAGGACCACTAAAATGACGCCCACAGAAACTGCACTTATTCCTGCAGTAGATTTACTGTACAAGGCCGAAGCAGTTTTTTCTGGGCTGATGGTGCTGATTGGAGGCTCTGTAAGAAAAAACAAAAACAGAGTTAACTCTTACAAATAACCATAGCAAATAAATGTACATGGATTTTCACAATTTAGGTTAAGAAGATGAATATTCACAAGGAAAGAGTTCTAGATTAATTGTTTAGATGGTAAATAGTTTAGAGAAAAACAATGAAAATAAAACAAGTTAAAGTCCCCCTGTAGTGAAAATCAAGTTTTTAATGTTGTTTATTCATGTGGTATTTTTAATCAATTATTTTAATTTAAAGTAAATTAAAAAGATATAAATAATAAAAAATTATCTACATAACTACATAAAATGATTAAAATAAATAAACAGTGCAAATCTAACACTACAGCGAACCACTTTAGTCAGTAAATAGAAAAATAGTGTGAATTTCCGGATTGGTGTCCGCGCTCACGCACGCCCCCCTCATGACGCAACATTACAACAACCCAACGCGTGACATATAAGTTACTTGAGTTCAGACATTTATTGTGTTGAATCATAGCTTTCTTCATTACTGTACTTCTGCGGTTAAATATGCACAAATATCTACTCTCATTTCAATAGCTTACAGTGGCTAAAGGTTACCGGAGACAAAACAGGAAGTGTTTTTGCGATATGTATTTACTATGCTTTATTGTTAAATGCCCGCATACGCCGGAAAGCCTCAAAACAACTAATTATTTATTATAACTAGCAGAATATATGCTTTTGTCTTCATGCTGTTCTGCGAAATGATGATGATGCAACTACTACAACGGATTTCACACACTGCGTGATACTTTGGAAAAATCAAAGACATTAAACATAACACTTACGATACACGGTAACGTTGTAAATCTTGTTTTCGTGCCGTTTGCTGCTCGGTTTGCGGACCTCGTAAAGCCCTGCTTGATTGTCGCTGACGTTCATCAGGCTCAGTGTCACATTTTCTCCATCGGATTTCAATGAAACTTCGGATCGCCACTTGTGTGCACATGCTCCATTATGACAGATTATCTGCGCTATCAGTTCCATTGAGGAGCCTTTAAGACGTATAAGTAAAATCTGCGGGTCTTCGTCCCACTTCTCAATGTGAATAGAGATGGTGAGGTTTTCTCCTTCCAACACCTTTAGCGACTCAATCTCATCATCATCTTCAACAGCAACAGCAGTAATGCCTTTAAAGAGAAGTTGCATCATAAATGTACACTGAGTGCAAAGAAAGCAGATCCACACAAAATTAAAATGTGAGAGTCAGCAGGCACATGACTTACCAATACAAATTACTACGATGAGGAGTCTCATTTTTATCATTTAGAATGAAGCAACAAATGTTTGGTTGTTTAATGCCTTCACTTGATAAGACTGTAGTATATAGCCTACATCCACTGAATTCCCCAAATCACATCGCTAGAAGTTCTAGAAGTTGTGACCATAGATGTGTGTACGTAGATACCTCATTGGACTATTAGTAACCGCGTCCGCCATCTTGGAACGGTCAGCATTTTATTTGGAGATTTAAATATTAATACTCGTCAAAAACTATGGTTTCAGTGTCACAGTCAACTCAGTCTTAAGTGTTTTCGAACATGTTTTGACCATACCAATATGGCGGACTGCTTACACATAGCGGCCATTTGAAACTTCGCTAACAAGGGGTCTATGTATGTACATCTATGGTTGGAGCTTCCTTCTCGAACCAACCCACCTCTCACACGTCACACCGCCAATGAGGAGATGTGCTTCCAAGAATATTAATGATATCGACTCGAAATGCACAAAGTAAGAATATTGCTAATTTTTGGTGTAACAAGTTACCAAATGTCCTTAATATAGGGATAGAGTGAATTAGAATGTTGGTTTATATATAACAATTTAAATAAATAAACGTTTTTTAATAAATAAACCATTTAAATAAATAAACGATGTAAAATTATTAAAATGGTTAAGGTTAATACAATCTTAAATGGTCATTTTAATTAAAAATGAAAAAAAAAATTAAGAAAACATGTAAATATAGTTTGATTTCAAATAAACATCTTCTCTGATTTGTATTTTCATGAATAATGTATACTGAATATGGGCTATGGGCTTTAAATGTGTGGTGTTTTTTCCTATAAACAGTTTTGTGTGTATGTTATTCAGGGCCACCCAAAAAAGCAAAACAAATATTAAAGCATACACTTTTTTCCTTTTACAGATGAACAAAGTTTTGTCCTCCTGTTACACTTGCTGACTGATTGATCTTTACAATTTCTTCATGTTTATTTTTAAACAAAGTATTAGTTATCTATTATAACTAAAGTTCATTTTTTGTCTTATCGTCACACAGATCAGCGTGAATAATTCATTAAATCACTCTCAAGATCATCTGTGGCAGTCTTTAAGCCTAGTTTACAGTGGTGTATAGGCCTAGATCGATATTTAGAAGAATGACGTATGTTTAACAATTCAAATGGATGGCAACATTAAAAAAAAAAACCTTTTCAAAAACATGTAAACCACCACAAAAATACTTTTGAAACTATGTATTTTGAATGAAACTTGTTCACTTACATTGTACTAACATTTAAAGGACATTGCTGACATTAGAGGAAGAAAATGAAAATGTAGCCTACTACCACATGGAAACCTAAAATGACGTTGGAAATAATTTCAGGACGAAAAAATGGGTTTTTTAAAAGTAACTGAGGCGGCAGGAAGTGATACAATTCCGTGATTATCCACTACTGCCGACTAGTGGACAACAATTGAGTTTGTGGTCATTGTATCACTTCCTGATGAAAGTCACACAAATTAAGATTGTCACTGGTTGTTCATCGATTGCACAGACCAAAAACAAACAAACAAATAAAAAAACAGACAGCCTTGCAAAGTGCACTTACACTTAATTTGCTGATATATCCTATTGCTAATATATTTGCCCCTGGTGTATAGGGCTGGTCTGGATCTGATATTTCTGGCGTGGAGGCATGATCTAACATTCATATCTATAAACATATGAAGTTCAGAACACCATACACTTTGAATGAGATGTGCTTCCAAGAGTATTGGGGAATATTAAGCTTTAGGGAAAAGAAATTAGTAACCAAAAGTCCTCAGTATATTGATTTAGAATATAATTTATATTTTAAATGATTGTAGAAAAAATTAAATAAAATAATAAAATCTTAAATGCTAATAAAAATATTGTAAATTGAATTAATGGAATGTGTAAATACAGTTTGGTTTCAAATAAACATATTTTCAGTTTAGTGCTTTCCTCTTAAAACAGTTAACACTGTGATGAACAAAATTTGTCCAAAAATTTAGGAAATATCTTTTTTATCTTTTTTTATCTTTTTTTAAACTTACATACTTAAGCTTTTATTTAATGTCACATGAGCTACTGTACCATTTGCTTAATCAGAGATTTTTAAACAAATAATGAAAATCAGATGTTGCTTTATTCAAAATATGACATTTTCAATGAAGGTGTTATTTTTATTGTATCTATTGTTTTGCATTATAGGATTTCAGTTTTATATTAAATATATGTGCCTTACGTTTGTGTTTTTTTTTTTTATTATTTTTTTTTTTATCTCGTAATCAGGCAAAAAGACCTCTAAAGACGACTAAAAGCAGATGATTAAGTCGGGACAGGTTTTTGAGATCTTAAGAATGATCAAACACTGCCATCTTGTGGTGATTAACTTAATATTTAGCAAAAATGGTAGCATTAAAAATAAAGTTAACTGTGTGGCTGATTAGCCTGACTAACTGCAACATATATTTAACTTAAAGAGGGTCACATTTACATTTATATTTACATTTGTATACAATGTTTCACTCACCTACACATTCCTGTAATGTTACAGACTGTTCTAGAGAATTAGATATGCCATTTAAAAAATATGAATCAATTTTTAAAGGGCTCATCGGGTACCCATTTTCTAAGTTCATATGATTCTTTAGGGTCTAAATGAAAAGTCTCTTATATACTTTGGTTAAAAATTTCATAATAGTAGTGTAAAAAAAAAAAAAAACATTTTACCTTGTCAAAATCAGCTCTGCAAAATATCAACTCATTTTACGCACGGACCCTTTAAATGCAAATGAGATCTGCTCACCCCGCCCCTCTCTGCTGAGGGATTAGGACTAGGAGGTGTAATGTTTACTTCAGCAGCATTTAGCCATTTTTAGCTGCATTTAGCTACGTTTATCGGCAAAAGATGCAAAGATGCATAAAAAAACATTATATTTACTTCAGCTGTGGGTGAAGCTGCATATGTAGATTGGGATCAGCGCTTTCCTTTTAAAAACGAAAGTAACATTAAACCTCTGCGTCTTCAGCAGCTCAGATTACGGGAGTAAATGAGGACTGCTATGTTCATTATTACATTCAACAACAGAACGCCTCAAACGCTCAATCAGAGTCTTCCTCTGCACCTGAGTCACACAATGTCGATCCTATTTTGACTGTTTCAGCTCGGTGAGGGCTGGTCTAAGGTAAGACGCTCATGTCAATCAACTGTGTTTCGTCACAATAAAAAGAAGCTGAGAATGACCTGATTTAAAAAAGTGTATTACCTTTAAAGATTAAAATATACCACTGGGTGGATTTTTATAATTGTAGGGTTGTTGTGTACACAAACTGCCAACACACATTAATGTTCAAACAACATGGAAAAGCTAGTTTTGCATCCGATGACCCCTTTAATGCATGAAAAATCAAATTTAACTATAGGTTTCATTTAGAAAATAGACATAGAAGAATGGTTCATTGTTTTTTTGTTTGTTTGTTTGGTTTTTTTGCATGGCACTTTAAAGGGATAGTTCACCCAAATGACAATTCTGTCATTATTAACTCATCAAGTCATTATAAATCATTAAGTCATCTTTCTTTAGCTAAACACAGTGTTTTGAAGAATATGGTTAATGAAGTCTGGTCCCCATTGACTTCCACAGTATTGTTTTTTTTAAATAGCTTTTACATTCAATAGGAAAAATAACTCATATAGATTTGGAACAACTTGAGGATGAGTAAATAACTGAATTTTTTCTTCAATAACAAACAATGCTAGAAAAAACATTCATCACTTTATTCAGCTTCATTATATACTTTATTAAAGCATGCAAAATCTTTTCAGTGGACAGATGTGCATTTTTACTGCTTTTTATTGTGGATGCAGAAAAGGCTTAATATTCTTCTAATGGTTACAATGATAAACGGTTACTGTAAAATGAAAAACAACAACAACAACAAAATATAAATCATCTAAACTAGCAGTATTAGTAATTTTGATAACTCATTTGATTTATATTGTGCATCATAACTTTTACCCATTTGTCTATATTCTACATTATGATCAAAGTACTGTAAGTCTTGCAAATACTTAACATATCAAGCAATTTAAACATTTCTTTATATGGCATTGTATGTCAAACATGGAGCATTAATTTGATTTGATATGATGTAATATATTGATTTGGTATGATATAAATATAGGCAAGTAACATTGCTTAGTTTAAACCTGCAAACGTGTTTTTCTTACAACAAGTGCTTGTTGATGCTGTAGGAGCATTAAACTTGTTGTTATTTTTCTTATTGGTTAATCACTGTCACGAGGGTTCACTGGTGATCACTTCCGTTTTCTATATCTTATGTGGCGGTTCATTTGTTTGTATGATTGGCGAGTAGTGGGGCCAACTTTCTGTTGACCGTATTGCTTATTGTTTTTGGTATTTTTTTGTATCTGTTTGTCTTCGTGTGTTTCATTTAAAAATAAATCAATGCAAGCAAAACTTAGCAAAGATACTCTTTAATACGGACAGCAAACGAGTCACGGAGGATCCCACTATCTTGCCTGTATGTGGCGATTGGACGCCGCTACATTAGTCAACAGAAAGCGGCGCTTGTTATCAAGAAACTCCGTTTATATGCTGTATTGGAACGCAGCTGTGGATTGTAGGAGGCAACGGACACGAGAAGCACAGCACTTGGACCGGTATGTGAAACAGATTATTATTTATCTGCTTGCTGGCTTGTCTATTGGAGACACTGTGTTGGTTGTGCTGGCTGTGTAGCGCGCTGCTACATATTTGAATCAACTGCATTCCTTTGGAAACGCGGCGTTTACGTCATGTCTGTTACATGCAGTGATGGGATTCGCGCAGTTGATTGCGAGTGATTTAAATGGATTGCTGTGAAAGCTGAATGTAAAGTTGAAGTTTTGATGAGAGAAAATGGATGAAGACGAGGCTGATGTGGTTGTCGAGAGTATAAGGGAGCGTAAGCTTACAGCAAAGGCGTGGGAATTAAAAGTTGAATCGCTACAAAGGGATCGCAAATCCAAAGTGAATAAAATAAAGAATTTGATTGGTTCAATGAAAGATCTGATGCAAAATGGTGAAAATGCACCTAAGGTTTATTCTTTACTGGAGACATTAAAACTTCTGAGAGATGATGCCACCTTGTTGCATGAAAGTGTGATTCCTTTACTTCCTGTTGAGGAGCAAACTAAGCAAAATTAATGGTATGGCTCAGTTTCACGGTTCAACAAAGGTTTTATTGAAGATGTGGAAAAATGGCTGCTTGATCTTGAATTCTTCAAGAAAACTGTGTCTGCTCCAGCTTTAGCATTGTCTGATCAAATGAATGAATGCTTGGTGTTACCTCAGTCTGCTATAGATGCAACACCGATGAAGACCATGTCTGTTGCTGAAAATTCATCTTCTTTACATGATCAATTGCCTGCTGTTACATCCTCTGATTGTGCAAATTCACAAAGAACTCTGACTCAAAGTGAAGAGTGCAATGCATTGCCTTCGGATCATTTTACGGATGACATTAAGCCAACTGATAGCATTTCCAACACATGCAGTAAAAAGTCTGGTAATAGGAGCTCTTCTTCAGGTTCTCGATCTGGTAGATCATCTACATCTTCTGCTCATCTTCAAGTGGAAGCTGAAATGGCAGCTTTGTTAGCCCGCCAGCAAATGCTGCAAAGGAAGCATGAGGTGGAAGAAGAGGAGGACCGCTTAAGAAAGAAGAAAGAACAAATTGACCTTCAAACTCAAATAGCTGTGTCTATGGCTAAGGTTAATGTGTACAGAGCTGCTATATCAGACCCAAGTGTGCATCTGGAAATTAGTGAATCAAGAAAGAAAAGTGACAAAATGAGTTCCTCCAATGTGATGGCAACAGCATCAGTTCAAGTTAATGCACCTGTTAAGTCTCGGTCTGTCAGTTATTCAACAAGGGATGTGGATGTAAAGAATACTCAGCCTCACTCTCTGCAACAACCAAGTTCCAGTTCTATAACACCATTACAGTTAAGTGCATCATTCAGTGGACAGCAATTCTCTAACCGTGGTGGTGATGTACCTGCTTTAAGGCAATCGTTATCTGATGATGAACAAGGAAATATGGTGCGTCTTATGGAGAGACAAAATGAAATTACTGCTATGTTGGTACAACAATGCAATACCTCATTACTTCCTCACAGAGATATTCTGCCTTTCGATGGAGATCCCTTGCAGTATCAATCTTTCATACGCTCATTCGAGGAGGTTGTGGAGAAAAGGGCAAATAATTATGGTGAGTGTTTCTATTTTCTGGAGCATTATACTCGAGGTCAACCTAGAGAACTCGTCAAAAGTTGTCAGCATATGGCTTCCACACAGGGCTATTTGAAAGTCAAGGCCTTACTTAAGGAACATTTTGGAAATGAACTTAAAATATCGTCTGCCTATATGGACAAAGTGCTTTCTTGGAAGGCTATAAGACCTGAAGATACTAGGGATGGGGCCGATCCGATCCAGTATCGGTATCGGGTTCCGATACCAGCTTAATTAATGGATCGGAAATTTCCGATCCAACCTAGAGAAATTTCCGATCCAGAGTTATGTCTACGTACAGTGCTGTCTGCTGAAATGACTTCACAAGTGATCCCGGGCTAGGTGACGTGTCTGTGCTCCAATGAGACACTGAGAGAGATGAGATGCCTCCTTTCAGGAAATCTTCAGTTTGCAGGTAGCAGTTTAGCATTGAGCGTCATACATGTCCGCTGTGTGGAAATACTTTACGGTCGGAAACGCCACAAAGACAGCAACGTGCAATGTTTGCAAAGCCGTTGTTCCGAGAGGTGGCACCTCGTAGATTTATTTAGTAGATTAACTGTTAAATATTACCCATCATAGAGTAAAAGTTTATAATTTGTAGACTTCGTGCGTGTTATTTTCTGTTTTTAACGTTGCCGCACACACCTGAAGCGAGCACGCGCACACAGAGAGAGAGAGAGAGAGAGAGAGAGAGAGACAGAGAGACGTGATTCAAACTGCGCGATTCACAGACTGATAACTCTTTAACGTCTCTTGAACAGAAACATTCATACAAAGTTATGTTTAAATACCCGTTGTTTTATTCTGGTAACACCGTCTGTTATGTCTTCAGTGAACCGAAACAGCTGAGAAGGAGATGCGTGCCAGTATTACGTGCGTTAGGCCTTAAAGAGACAGCATCCTATAAATACCTGCAGTGAGAAGCACTAGTTATTTATCAATGAATTATTAAATTTCTGCACCTGAATACTAGTTAGGGCTGGGCGATAAAACGATAACGATATATATCGCGATAGACAAGAGATCGATATCAATAAAAAATGTGTTCGATAAAACGTTCGATATTTTGTATTCTTCGTCGGCCCGCCCAGCCCCCCTTTAACGTTCAGTTCATAGCGCCAGATCACAATAGAAGTTAAGGTTATCTTTCCTACAGAACGGGTCCATGTTGTTGTATTAAACAAACTAAATAGCCTTATGTTATTTATCTTATTTACACGACGGCATTTGGTTTCTGTCTCTACATGATCGCGCGTTTACAATGTCTCCTCACAGACGGGATCGCGGACTCCATTCATAAAAACGGACTTTACTATAGGGCGGAATGCCGCGGAATTCGTCGATTTTTGGACCAATAAATCAAAAGTTGGTCTGTTAATTAATTCAGATCGCGATATGGACTAGTGTCTGTGAAAACTGAAATGCAAAAAGACCGTTTCAATAAGAATCCTGCATGTTCCGTTTGCCTCTATATGTATGAATGGAGGAGACGCGTTTTATTTTCACTACACGCATAATGCACACGTGACGCTCCCGCAAATTTTTGGCCTGTGCATCTCACATGAACAGACAAACTCCAATAAATACATCTCCAAAGCTGCTGTGAGTGTCACTTTGTCAATTTTACCGTTTCATTAGTGAAACTAGCATCATTCATACTGTATTACACACTGAAACTTCACGGCAACCTGTCAAAATAAAAGTACGCTTTAACATGTAACAGAACAATATTAGTCTTGTATTACTGTACAGTATAATGTAGGTGTTCACATTTAAATAATTTGCATAAAACAATATGTATGATAAAAAATAAAATAAAGAGTCACCACTTAATTGTTGAAAAAATACTATTATTATTAAACCTTGTTTAACTGAATATCATTTTTCTTCTATGTATTAATTTTAACAGTAAAGCTCCGCTTATTTTTATTTTTAAAAATAAATCTGTGATTTTGCTTTCATTTGATTATCAGAAAAATTAAAACAAGAATTTCTGAAAAAAAAAAAGGTTGTAAGGCCCTATTGTTCAAAATGTTGAAAGTTTTGGACTTATTTTTTCACTTAAATAAATATTTTTGTTATTACACAAAGTATAGGCTAAAGTACCGGGAAAGAAGTAATGTTGGCTACTGGCAACCAGCAATCTGTGCAGAAAAAAATATAATCAGCCAAGTACTTTGCAACAACCTCTGACCTGTGGTCAAGCCGTACTTCTGGGCCATACATTAGCTTGACCATTCACTTCATCAACAATGAATGGGGTTTGAATTGAGGATTAAGAGATAATTAAGTGTATATTGTGACTTTAGACTTATGTTTACATTTTAATTATTTGAGTTTTCCATGGTTGTTGACATTTCTGTCTTAGGGGATTATGATCAGAGGCAGGTTAAGTTTAAAATAAAAATGCTTGAGTGTAATATATTTTTCTCCTGGTCCTTATTTTAAATGGGTCATAAAAATATCAATAATTATCGATATCGACCGATATGAAACACTGATATCGTGATATAGTTTTCAGCCATATCGCCCAGCCCTAATACTAGTATTATTGATTTTATTAGTAACTTTATGTTGTATTCATCTACACTTGTCATTTGTGTTAGTGTTCTTGTTTTGTTACTTATTATATTAGTTCAGCTAGTTTTTGCTGTGGATTAGAAGTACTTAAATTAAGCATTCAGTAATTAATAAACAACAAACTTTTTTTGTTTTGTTTGTTTTTTGCTGATCCGAAAAGTGCACTTATTGCACTTTTATTCAAAATGTTTAACATTTGAAAACCTTATTTTGTTGCTGCTACACAAGCAAGAATTTACTGAATTTATGTTGATCAGATGCACATTGTTCTATTTATACTGTGAATATTTATTTTTTATTTAAAATATTTGAAAACCTTTATGTTTTATGCAACAAGAGTGTATATTGCACTAGTATCTAGTAACCCTGTCTTGAAATTTAAATAAATATCAATTTAAACCCTTAAAGTTGCATATTTGTTTTCAGGATGGGATTTCTGCCATTTTCTAACCTCATACTTACCTCAAGTTGCTTTTTGGGAGATACTTAGACTTGCTTGTAGAGAAGTTTGTTACAGCCTCATAAAATCAACAATGATAATAGTCATAGTGATATAAAAGCAAATAGAGCTCTGGTATCGGAATAGTATCGGTATCGGCAGATATCCAAATTCAGGTATCGGAATCGGATCGGAAGTGAAAAAATGTGGATCGGTGCATCCCTAGAAGATACTAGGGCTTTGCAGGATTATCATCTTTTCCTTAGAGCCTGTTGTAATGCCATGGATGATGTGTGTTACATGAAAGAGTTAAACTTGGCTACTAACATGCAAACTATTCTTTCCAAGTTGAAGCTCAGAGATAAATGGAGAGCAGTGGCATGTGAGCTGCAGGAAAAACGGAATGCGCAGGCAGTATTTAAGGATATTGTGGATTTTGTAGAGAAGCAGGTAAAAATTGCTACCGATCCTGTGTTCGGAAACATTTTGGAGGCTCCTTTATCTGTCAGTCGAAATCCGTATCGTTCTAAGATGAAGGGCAGTAGTTTTGCTACCACCGTTACTGTGACTGGTACTGAAGATGCTAAGGAAACCAACAAGCCAAGTTTGGCCTGTCTTTGTTGTGGTGATGAACATTTCTTAAATTCATGCACTGTGTTGGCCAAAAGGTCCCATAAAGAAAAGCTGGAATTCTTGAAAAAGAAAAGAGTCTGTTTTGGTTGTTTGGATACAGGCCATATTTGTCGAGATTGTAAGAAGCGGATTACATGCAGAGTGTGTGGCTCTAAACACCCCAGTATTCTTCATATTTTTCGACAAGATAAAACCGTCGAACCAAAGCAAGCAATAGGCAATGCCCTGATCTCAGTTCAGTCAAACAGTCTTACTGGGGCCGGTGAAGATGCTTGTGCCTTGTCCATTCTTCCATTGTGTGTTAAAGCTTAGAATGGAACCACGATTGTGGAGACTTATGCCTTTTTAGATCCAGGCAGTTCATCAACTTTCTGTACTGAAAGTCTCATGAATAAACTCAATCTGTCTGGCAAAAGGTTGAATATTCTGCTTAAAACCATGAATCAAGACAAACTGACTTCCAGTTATGTTCTCAAAGATTTAGAAGTTGCTGGATTGGATCAGACAAATTATTGTTACTTGCCTGAAGTGTATACTCAGAAAAGCATGCCAGTATCTAAGGCTAACATTCCCACACTAGACATGTGCCGGTATTCGGTAATGCAATAAATCGCGGTGATGAATATGCACGATATCGTTATCGTGGGCACTTCAAAAGACCGTGAAAAATAATAGATCAGAATTTATATTTATAGAACGCTCATTAGCTTATTTTCCATCAACCGCTTAAACAAACACGGTACATGCTGCGCGAAACACGTGCGCACTCTGAATGTAAACAATCCCCACATGTAGAAGCACTGTGCGCATGCGGCGCAGTGCGCACTCTAGTCTAATGTAAACAATCCTCACACGGAGAAGGAGCATGGTCGGAAGGAGGAACACTGCCGACGATTTATTCCCATTTTAAAAGCAGGGCTGCCAACTCTACGCATTCAGCGTGAGACTCACGCAATTTACACTTCTCACACGCTCTCGCGCCACGCATCCATGTTCTCACACAGAGAAAAATCACGGAGCAAAGAGAACATGGAGACCGACAGACTACTAGAACAGAGCAGGTTACTTTTGATATGAAAACAATTCTCAGCTCTCAGGTTCTGTCCATTTTATTACGAAATTCAGACAATAAATACCGTTTTGGTGCTTGTAAATGTGACGTGACCGATCGCTGTAGGGATTCAGTTCAAGTAAACCGATCATCTGTTACTTTTTATTTAAAGATACAGTACAACAACTTTACCGAAAGATATGCCTACATAATATCGATCAATCAGTGTTTTTCAACCACGGAAAGAGGTCAATAAAACTGCATGTGAACAATTATGTCACAGAACGTTACATTTACCTTAGTTGACTAGAAAAAAAATAGCTATAGAGGAGCATTTTGCTAAATATATGCACTATATTACATTTGCATTATATTTTTACTTGTTATTTAATTGTTATTATAATGAAAACTAAATTGTATTTAATTTAATTTGTTGATTTTTAACCTTTAATACTACCAGCTGACAGGGCTCTCTGTATGTTTACAGCATTATGTGAGATGTATTTTTTTTCTTGAGAAAAATTTATATGTAGGCTATCTACTGTAGCCTACCTAATTTTTATCCAAAGAGTCCATATTGAATCAAAATTGAAATCAAATCCCAAGAATTGAAATCGTGAAAATTGTGTAAAATTCTGTTTAGTTACCAAATGTTTTGACAATCGCAATTACACCTATTGTAATACAAGTTGTTTTTTTAATGCAAGTTGTTCCCTCCCCCACCACCACCACCACTCCATCCATTTCTCCTGAGCAATTAAAATATTGTGATAATACCGTATACCGTGATAAAAGCTCAATCAATTAATCGCAGCATGAAAATTTGATACCGGCACATGCCTATCCCACACAGAGCGATCATGTTCGCTGGCCTTATTTAAATCATGTAACTTTGCCCTTAATTGAAGCTGGAGTTGAGCTCTTGATTGGAGCCAATGTGCCGGAGGCACTGGAGCCATGGCAAGTTGTTCGTGGTCAAAGGAATGGACCATATGCGGTTAAAACCATACTTGGATGGACGGTGAATGGACCTCTTAAAGGAATGGAAAAAGATGGAACCTTTTGTAATGACCAGCCTCAGGTGACTGTGAACAGGATATCTGTCTCAAAATTGGATGAGCTTTGGAAACAACAGTTTAGGACTGATTTCCCTGAAACTGCTCAGGATGAACTGGTTGCAATGTCTAAAGAAGATATTCAGTTCATGGATATAGTGTCTCAGTCTGTAAAACTAAGAGATGGCCATTATTGTATTGGTTTACCGCTTAGGAGAAAAGATGTGGTCCTGCCAAACAACCGAATAGTTGCAGAACAGAGAGCTTTAAACCTGCAAAGGAAATTCTGGAAAGATTCTGCATTTCATGTAGATTATACCGCCTTTATGGAGGATGTGATTTCCAAAGGATATGCAGAAAAGGTACCTGAAAAGGAACTTAAGAGGCATGATGGTCGTGTGTGGTATATACCCCATCACGGGGTTTACCATCCAAAGAAGAAAAAGATCAGAGTTGTATTTGACTGTAGTGCTTCATTTCAGGGAGAATCATTGAATGGACATCTCCTTCAGGGACCAGACTTAACAAGCACTTTAATAGGTGTTCTTACTAGATTTCGAATGGAGCCTGTCGCCTTAATGGCTGATATTGAGTCTATGTTCTATCAGGTGAAGGTTCCTGCAGAAGATTCTGACCTGTTGAGGTTTCTGTGGTGGTCAAAAGGCGACTTGAGTAAAGACCTGGAGGAATTTAGAATGGTTGTGCACCTATTTGGAGCTTCTTCATCCCCAAGTTGCTCTAATTATGCACTTAAAAAATGTGCAGATGACCATGGAGCCATGTGTAACCAGAGGACAGTAGAGGTTGTCCAGAATCACTTTTATGTGGATGATTGTCTTTCTTCTGTGCCTACGGAGTCTGATGCTATTCAGCTATATAAATAACTAAAGGCAATGTGTGCTAAAGGTGGGTTTCACTTAACCAAATGGATGAGCAACAGTCGTGTGGTGTTGAATGCGATACCAGAAGAAGATAGAGTCAAAGAAGTCAAAGATCTTGATTTGAATCATGACATGCTTCCAGTAGAAAGAGTACTCGGTGTACAGTGGTGTGCTGAATCTGATACCTTCAAATTCAAGATAGTAATCAAAGAAAGACCATTTACAAGAAGAGGGATACTTTCAGTGATCAGTGCCATATATGATCCCCTTGGTTTTTTGGCTCCAGTAGTTCTTTCTGCAAAGAGGATCCTTCAAGATCTTTGCAGAGAAGGGGTTGGATGGGACAGTGCTATACCCATTAAATATGTACAGAGATGGACAAATTGGCTCAAAGATCTGCATGGCTTGGAGAAATTTGAAATGAAAAGATGTCTGAAGCCTGTAGAGTTTGGAGAGATCACTGTAGCTCATTTACATCATTTCTCGGATGCCAGCGAGGAAGGTTATGGCGTTGTGTCATATTTGCTTTTACATAATGGTCGGAACATGGTGCATTCTGCCTTTTTGATGGGTAAAGCCCGAGTGGCACCAGTGAAATCTATCACTATTCCTCGTATGGAACTGACAGCTGCCACTTTGGCCAGTCGAATGGACCAACTGTGGAAAAGAGACCTGAAAATGGAATTACAAGATTCAGTGTTCTGGACTGACAGCACTGCTGTGCTGAAATATATCCAAAATGAGTCCTCCAGATTCAAGTGTTTTGTTGCTAATCGAGTGTCTGAGATCTTGAAAACATCCAAAACTACTCAGTGGAGACACACAAATTCTGCCAACAATCCCGCTGACTTCGCCTCAAGAGGCTTGAAGGTAGATCTATTCCTTAAAGAACAGATGTGGACCTCTGGCCCTCCCTTTCTTACTAGGCCACCGGAGGAGTGGCCAAGTAGCCCAATTGACTTGGGAAAGAGTTTGGTTCAGGATCCAGAAATTAAACAAGAAGTGGTTGTTAATACACTGCTGGTTCAAACTCAGGAGGGATGTGGCACTGTAACACAGCTTGTCAATTACTATTCATCATGGACACGTTTGAAGAAGGCAGTGGCCTGGATTCTGAGGCTGAAGAAAATTCTTCTATCCCTGAGTAAAAGGAGAAAACAGCTGAGGGAATCTCTCGTTTGCACTGAACCAAATCAGTCACTGAAAGATACCATTAATGAATCCATGCGTAAATTCCGATCTAGTATCAGGGACGGTTACCTTTCAGTAGATGAGTTAGAAGAAAGTGAAATGGCGATTATACGCTTTTCCCAAAAGACGAGGTTCCCAGAGGAACTGATATCTTTACAAAGAGGTGAGATAGTAAAGCGGAGCAGTCCTTTGTATTGTCTTAACCCAACACTTGATGCAGGCGTCATAAGAATGTACGGACGTTTGGATAACGCAGTTATGCCTGAAGAATCAAAGCACCCAGTGATACTGGCAAAGGATTTGTATGTTTCTGAGCTACTTATAAGACATATTCATGAAGAAGTTGGACACAGCGGACGAAATTATATGTTGGCTAGACTACGTCAAAAATATTGGATCCCGGGAGCAAGTTCAGCCATACGGAGAGTTTTGTCCAGATGTGTGATTTGTAAAAGACTTCAAGGAACAGCAGGCTGCCAGCAGATGGCGAACTTACCTTTAAGCAGAGTATTACCAAATGAACCACCATTTACTCGAGTTGGAGTGGATTGTTTCGGTCCAAATGAGATAAAACGTGGAAGAACTACTGTGAAGCGATATGGAGTCATTTTCACTTGTTTGTCCATCAGAGCTGTACACATTGAAGTGTTGACAACATTGGACACAGACTCTTTCATTAATTCTTTACGACGGTTTATAGCACGTCGTGGTCAAGTGTCAGAGTTGCGTTCTGATAATGGAACCAATTTCGTAGGAGCTGAACGAGAGTTAAGAGAAGCTATACAAAACTGGAACCACAATAGGATCAGTGATGTTCTAATCCAAAAGGGTATTAGATGGATTTTTAACCCTCCTACAGGATCTCATCACGGAGGTGTATGGGAGCGGATGATTCGATCAGTGAAGAGGATTATGAATTCAGTCCTGAGAGGGCAGAGTTTAACTGAAGAGGGTCTCCATACACTTTTATGTGAAGTGGAGTCCATTATTAATGGCCGTCCTCTCACTAGATCATAAATGGATCCCAACGATTTAGAAGCTATAACACCCAATCATCTGTTGCTGTTAAAGACTCAACCTTCTTTACCTCCAAGTTTGTTTCAGAATGAAGATCTTTATGCACAACGTAGATGGCGACAAGTACAGTACATGGCCGACCTGTTTTGGAGGAGGTGGGTAAAGGAATATCTACCTCAGCTACAGGAACGACAGAAATGGCTTGTGAAGAAAAGGAACTTTCAAGTTGGAGATGTTGTACTTGTTGTCAATGACACTGCCCCTCGGAACTCATGGTTAATGGGTAAAATCATTCAAACTATACCAGACAAAAGAGGTTTGATCCGCCAAGTAAGGATTAAGACAAGGTATAATTGCTTGGACAGACCGGTCACCAAGATTTGCTTACTACTTGAAGCTGAAGAAGATTTATAATTGATTTCTTTTTTTTTTTTTTTTTTTTTTTTGAGCGCTCAATGACTTACTGACGTACTGATGAGGACATAATGACTGACTTGTATACAGATTCTTTTGAATTTTTTGGTCTGACTCTTTTTGACCCTTTTTTGAGACTTTTCTAAGAAGAAATATGGAGATTTATTATGGACTGATTAATTGATGGACATGTATTTATAATATGAATTTGTATGTTTTGTATGTTTATGGTTGTTGATTTATGGTTGATGATTATTACTTTTTCTTTATATGTAATTATAATGGGGCCGGAATGTAGGAGCATTAAACTTGTTGTTATTTTTCTTATTGGTTAATCACTGTCACGAGGGTTCACTGGTGATCACTTCCGTTTTCTTTATCTTATGTGGCGGTTCATTTGTTTGTATGATTGGCGAGTAGTGGGGTCAACTTTCTGTTGACCGTATTGCTTATTGTTTTTGGTATTTTTTTGTATCTGTTTGTCTTCGTGTGTTTCATTTAAAATAAATCAATGCAAGCAAAACTTAGCAAAGATACTCTTTAATACGGACAGCAAACGAGTCACGGAGGATCCCACTATCTTGCCTGTATGTGGCGATTGGACGCCGCTACAGATGCAGATATAAGTCTTTTTTTTGTCAGAGTTCAGTTTATTTAGTTTAAATATATTCCTCTAGGCTTAGGGTTGACTGTAATCCTCCCTACGTGCAATATTCAACTATGAATGGTTTTGGTCATGTTTATAATAGTAAATTGCATTTCTCATAGCTGCATGTCACTGAATAATTTACTTTTGTAAAGCAGCTCACATTCTTCTTATATCTTGCAATATATGAATGGGAGACAAAGTAACTTCCCATTCTGTGTGTGTGTGTGTGTGTGTGTGTGTGTGTTTTGGTAAATGCAATGCAACTTATCCTTAATTATCTGTATCTATTCTGTGTTTTTTGCTAAGTGGTTTTATGCTTAAAAAGAAAACTGGTATATGGCATTGTTAGTGACATGTGGAACAGATATTTGACAACTGTCATTGTATCAGAGTCTTAACTGTTTCTTAAATGTATTTATCTAGACTCTCAATAGCTTCCTCTTGAGAGTATTTTCTCCATTCATCTGGAATCTCACCATCCTTATAGGTTTTTTCATAGTGATTTTCCAAATCTTTTTGGAATCTGCACACAAACCAATTCCAGTACGGCAGCTCAGAGAGATCTGGGGTGATTTTCCAAGAAGCAAATTCAGGACCTCCTTTTCTGTATTCCTTCCAGGGGATTAAATCATCTGAGCTATTTGGATAAAAAGATCGATCACTGGCTACTGCTGATGTGCAGATGCTGATAGATAGGTTTGTTGTTCCTCTATAACTAAGCCCATTTATTGCAGCATTACGATGGAAAGGCACACTGTGATCTCCAGGATGGTTTTCTATTGTGTTGGTGCAGACGGCTGCACAGAAAGGACACTGAACCCAACAGCACTGACAGAAGTGATCAATCAGAATCTCATCTGGTCTGTCTTTGTGTTCCAGCTTTTCTGGAAAAGTTTCTGTGCTGAATTTGCTGCTTATGTCAGATATTACAGTTAGAAGTTCTTCTTTTATCACATCTTCTAGGAAGCTGACTTCAACATCATCATGATTCACTCCAGTGAGGTCATTTACAGAGAATACCAGAACAGCAGAGAGCTGCTGAGTGAAATGATGCAACCATGAATCAGCATTAGTCTGTTTGCTGGATTCTTGTGCTGCACTTGTGATCTGTTTCTGCAGCAGTTTAATATTGTCTTCCATTTTGGCTCGAACTCTATCTTCAAATCTTTCATTGATGTACTGACTGACTTCACCTTCAATGAATTTCTTGAAGAGTTCTTTGGGATTTTTAATGTAGGTCATGTATGATTGGAAATCCTTATTTTTGGCTAGTGTTTTCAGGATGTGTTTCTCCAGGTCTGATCGGTTCCCATTTAGTGATTCATGGTTTGTCTTCATTTCATCTGCTAAATCTCTGGCAGTTTTTTTGTAGACATTCTGCTGAAAGGGCTCTTTAAGTTTATTACAGACAAATTCCCCAAAAATAGCAGTTGTTGATGCTCCTTGACAGTATTTCTGAAAAATTCTGTAGTACTCTTCACTCTTCTTGTTAAAATAGAGAACAGGATCATTGGTTTCCCTGAACATTTTGTATTGATCATTGAATTTCTTCTTTGCTTTATGGCATATGTAAAGTACCAGATCCATGAAGAATTCACTCTTGAACAAATAGTTCACTTTTTCCCCTTCTACATGCTCTGTTAATCTTCCTTTTATGTAATCTATGAGTTGTTGAATGCAGCTGATGTTGTACCCCATCTTTGCGATATTAAATGCATGTATCATTTTATCTGTCTGCTCATTGATGTCTGTGATCAAGGCTCTTATCTGACCTTTATCCTCTTCAGATAAAGCAAAATTAGTATTCTCTTTAACTACTTTGCACACATTTATTATCTGTCCCATAATTCCACTGGATTTCTTCAACTGTACATATTTTGAAAAACTTGACACAGAGAACATATCTTTGTACTGAATGCTCCCTTTCAGATGGCCTGAAGAGAGACTTGCATGAGTCTCACTGAGAAGCTTCTGCACATCTTTTAATATGTCAATATCTTGGTCTAAAGGAGTGTCTTTGATGATCGCAGCTGTCTGTTCTTTCCAAAAGGAATCAAACTGTGTTTTCATGACATTTTCATCATTGGCTTGGTCTTTAAATTTTAAAGCAAGTTCTTTGCTCTTTTCAAAGAGATTGTTTTCGTGATCTGTCCTTTTAGCATCCATCTTTTTCTTCAGGTCACGCTGCTGAAGAACTCCACTTAATTTTCTCTTAGTTTCCCGCACAATGTTTTCTTGAACCTCCTTGATTTTTCTCTCAAATGAAGCTTTCCACTGATTCAGTGTACCTGCATCTCTGTCTTTCTCAAAGAATTTAGACATCGTCTTTTTCACTTCTTCACTTTTTGCATTTAGTTGTTCTTGAAGATCAGTTTCCTCAACATTATGAATTGCTTCATTTTCGATTTTGTTGTGTAGTTTGTATTCAATTTCCAGCATGGCACTCCGAAGGCTCCAGGTCCACTTGCTGTATTCAGTCTCTAGTTTCTTGTATGTTGCAATTTCCAGAGAATTTTTGAAGCTGAACACAAATTGTTCATTAAGCAAAGCCTCCCAGAGATCTTTAATACGGTCTTTTAGATCTACCAGCATTATCCCATCTGATTTTGAAGCATGTGTTAGAATAGTTTGCTTCAGTTCTAGAATGTTCTCGCAGTAGTTTGGGTTTGGTGGTGCCATGGGTGGGCTGCCCTCCCAGAGCTGAGCAAAATACTTCACATCTTTCTGAACATCAAATGCAATCACATCACTGAAACATTCTGCATCACAGACTTCTTCTTTAGCAGCAAGTTTAGTCATTTCATCCAGTTTCTCCTGCAGTCGTCTCCTTCCCTCCATGTTTTTTTCTCCAGCTGTGAGATCTGAGACATTCTGATGCACAAACATGCAGCTGGGATTCAGTCTGACTTTATTCATCCTCATGAAGGCCTGAACCACAATCTGAAGAATGTTCTGCATCTCAGATGGGTTTTCTCCAAATATATTGATCAGGGTCATATTTCCAAGACCAACAACAAATGTGGCCATTTCATTGTCACGATGTGTTGTTGAACTCCCAGCCAGTTCTGGTGCACGAAGTCCTTCAGTATCAACAACCAGAATGTAGGCAAACTTCAGCTCTGTTTTCATCTCTTCTGACACTTTGACCAGCTGCATGAAAGCTCCTCTGGTGCACCTGCCAGCACTGACAGCAAACTGGAGTCCAAACATGGCATTCAGCATGGTGGATTTGCCAGAGCTCTGAATCCCTAAAACTGATAGAACAAAGATTCTGGTCTGTTCTCCCAGTTTCTTAACAAGTTCTTCTAGAACATTACTAACCCAGATGAGAGGCACATGAGCAGCATCTCCATCCATCAGCTCCATTGGAAATCCAGAGATCATAATTTCTGCTGCAAGAATTGGGAGAGAACAGAAGTCAAACTGCAGACTGTATTCCTTGTTCTTCTTCACAGATGACCATGATTCATAGATCTGACCAAACTCTCTCAGGATGTGCTCCAAGCCAAAAAATGTCCTATTAATTTGCTCTGATATGTTTTTCAGTTCAGTGTGCAGCTGATCTAGTTTGTCAGGCATCTTTTTCAATTCTGAGACTTCATGCCATTTCTTGTGATACTCCTTATGAAGTCCACGGAGCTTATCTGAAGTGAAGTCATCCAACAGGTTCATCATCCATCTGAGGAAATAGATTTTTTCTTTGTCTTTCTTTAATTTCATTGTTTTAATAAATGCTTCCATAAACTCACTCAATCCCTGAGACATTTGCTTTTCTCTTATTTCTTTCATGTTCTTCAGTTTGGTACTTTTATCGTCTTCTAGATTTTCTCCTTCTAGATGATGCAGGTCTTTGTTTATTTTACACCAGTCATGCCACAGTTTCCCTTGACAGGGCAGGATTGTTTCTTTCACTGTTGATGGATCTTTTTCTCTCAGTAAACCAATGATCTGATGTCCTGCTTGTTTTCCACTCTGGCACTCCAGATCATCCTCATCTACTCTGATTCCTGTGTGTTTGACCACATCTTCAAGTTTGAAGCTCTTTTTTTGCTTGGTTAAACTGTCTCTGACAGTCTCTCTTATTTGCTCAGATACATGAGATTGGTTTTTGTTCAGAATGCCAAAAATGAATTTTCCATTCCCTAGTTCAGTTTTATCACAGTCATTGTCAGTGAGCAGACAAATGAGAGGCTGAGGAGATCTGAAGAGTGATCTCACCAAACCCTTGTAGTGGTTCTTCTGTCCAAAATCTGGTAAAAAGAGGACGTTTACTGAAACCATACTGGTCAAAATCTCATATTGTTTCTCATATTCTCCTGCATCACCATGAAGATTACAGAAAGCAACACAGTCATCAAATGCGTCTGTCTTTTTCCCAGAAGGACAGTACCAGGCGATCTCCACCACTCCATCCATCAGTAATCTGGTTCTGCTGCTGCCTGGGCAGTGTCTGTGGAAGAATGTGTTGTGTTTCTCATTGATGAGGCTGTTCATCAGCTGAGACTTAGATGAAGACACAGAGCCAAACCTGAAGAAAGCCACCATTGGAGTCTCAGCCTTGTAGACCGGCTGGGTTTGACTGATGATCTCATTGTTGGTGTTGTTCTTCTTCCAGCTCTTATTGATTTGTCTAAATGTCCAGAGAGGAAACTCAATCTGTTGTGTGAATGGATCAGGAACAAGCAGAGGCAGTGCATACTGACACTGTGAGAGTTTAGTCACCATCAGCTGCTTCAGGAAACCATCAGCACAATGAAACACGGCCATCTGAACATCCATTGGGTGAATATCAGGGCTGTGTTTTGCACTGTTTTCTTTAGCTTCTTTCTTTGTGTGTTTTAGGACAGTGCATCTTGCGTTGTAGTCCATGTTTATCAGCTTTTGTAGGAATGAGTTTACAAGTTCATTCTCTTCCTGTGGTTCCTGAGGCTGAAATGATGACCTGGCTATTTCCAGAATGTCAGCTGTTTTCAATTTATCTTGTTGTCTTTTTGTCAGATCTAGTCTATCATAGAGTTCTTTGAGCTGTTCATTGATTTTTGGTCCAACCGTTTGGTTTTCACCAGTGTCATCTTTCTGTAAATACATAGAGACATTAACATATAAAGTCTAGTTTGATATAAATATATATATATATATATATATATATGGTAATCATACAAACAAGAAATAATTTTGCATGAAGTCTTTTTTAGAACATACATTACGTTATTTATGGGCCTTTCCTTTGAACGAGATAAAAAAGTAATGTTTTTGTGGCTATTTATTTTTAAAAGTGAAGTGTTGTGTATCTGCTGTATTGTCCATATACAGGATTATTTGTGAATGACAGCATCTCTAGACCACTACATGAATTACTACTTATGGTGGCTTAATGGTTATAGAATCTCTAAATCATATAAATGTCAGAATCAGAATCAGAATCAGAATGAGCTTTATTGCCAGGTATGTTTGCACATACTAGGAATTTGTTTTTGTGACAGAGCTCCACAGTGCTACAGAATGACAGTGACAAGACGATACATATTATAAAAAGAACAATATAGAGGTATACAAGACAGACAATGTGCAATGTCCCTAAGCCTTGTCATCATTCACAGATGATGTGAAGAGGTATACAAGACAGACAATGTGCAATGTCCCTAAGCCTTGTCATCATTCACAGATGATGTGAAGAGGTATACAAGACAGACAATGTGCAATGTCCCTAAGCCTTGTCATCATTCACAGATGATGTGAAGAGGTATACAAGACAGACAATGTGCAATGTCCCTAAGCCTTGTCATCATTCACATTGATCACTCACCTGTGGAGAAGTGGCTGGTTGGAAGCAGCACATTTTCATGTTCTCCATGTCTTTTCTTCTGTCTTCTTCATAGTCTGCTGATTTTACTCTCATTAGTTCATCATGCTTCTGTTGTTCTATTAACTTAATTTTGTCTTCATAAATCTTACACTGTTGTTCTTTCAGAGATTTCTCATTCTCCATTTCTTTTGCGAGCATCTCATGTTGTTTGTTCCAGATTTGTTTTTCTTCCTGCACCCTTCTTTCATTATCTTGCATCTGTTTTAGCATGTCCTCCTGATGTTTCAGCTTTTGTTCCTCTTGTTCTTTTATCTTTTTCGAATTTTCATTGATTTTCTCTTGATTTCTCTTCTTTTCTCTGATATAATTCTGTCTTTCATCTTCCATCTTTGTTTTCATCTTCTCTATTTCTTCTGCATGTTTGGTCTGAAGATCTTTTTCTTTTTTTAGTTCATCTCTCTGTTCTTTAAGTTTTTTCTCAAATTCTTCTTCTATTCTCTTTTTTTCTGCTCCATGATAATTTATTTCTTCCTCCATCTTCATTTTAATCTCTTCTATGTCTGTTTTATGTTTTACCTGAATATCTCTTTTCTCCCTTTTGATTTCATCTCTCTCTTCTTCAAGTCTCTGAAAAGATTTATCCCACATTTGTTGTTCTTTCTCCCTCCTTTTCTCAAATTCTTCTTCTGTTTTCTGTTTTTCCACTTCTATCTTTTTCTCCCATTTCTCTTGTTCACTTTTCATGTCCATTTTGTGTTCTTCATTCTTTCTGAATTCCTCTTCTCTTCTCTTCTTCTCTGCATCATGATTCTGTCTTTCTTCCTCAATCATCATCTTCATCTTTTCTATTTCTGATTCAAGTTTGTTTTGAAGACATTCTTTATCTGATTTTATTTTCTCCTTCTCTCTTTTAATTTCATCTCTCTCTTCTTCCCACATATTTTGTTCTTTTTCCCTTTTTTTCTCAAATTCTTCTCTTCTCTTCTTCTCTGCATCATAATTCTGTCTTTCTTCCTCCATCTTCATCTTCATTCTCTCTTTTTCTTCTTCGTGTTTGGTCAGGAGTTTTCCTCGCTCTCTCTCCAGTTCCTCCTTTTTGTCCATTAGCATCTTCATTTGTGTTTTTTGTTTTTCTCTTTCCATCTGTCTGAACATCTTACATGTGTAGTAACTCCCTCCATTTGCTGTCACC
Source organism: Garra rufa (assembly GCF_049309525.1). Lineage (NCBI taxonomy): Eukaryota > Metazoa > Chordata > Actinopteri > Cypriniformes > Cyprinidae > Garra > Garra rufa. The sequence continues at coordinate 39,069,290 of NC_133378.1, forward strand.
ATGTCATTGATTTTCTGCAGTAGTTCAGACACCTGCGTACAGTCTTCAGTCTCATTATTATTGAACACATGGTATCTGTTTCCACACTGTTCAATGAGCTTCATCAAAGCAGATCCTGGTTTACCCAGATATTCTTCAATGGTCTTCTTCTTCTTCTTCAGATCATCTCCTCTGGTGAAGAGCACCATGGTGTACATTAATGAGTTTTCACCAAAAGTCTCTTGAATGATCTTCACTGTGTTTTCCTCCTCCTGAGTGAAACGACTCACTGGTATCAGTAACAGAAACACATGTGGTCCTGGCAGGATCATGTAGATGCAGTTGGTGATTTCTCTCTGGATCTCTTCTTGATTGAGTTTAGTATCAAACAGTCCTGGGGTATCGATCACAGTAATGGTTCTACCATCGAATTCAGCCGTCTTTCTTTGACACTCTCTAGTAATTGACTCTTGTGACACGTCTTCATTAAATGCTTCTCTTCCTAAGATGGTGTTTCCAGTAGCACTCTTTCCAACTCCAGTTTTTCCAAGCAGAACAATCCTCACTTCATCTGAAGCCTCTGTTGAATCTAAAAAAGAAAACAGTATGAGCCACGCTGCTGGAAAATGTGTCATGTAAAGTAATTTCCTTTATACATTTAGGAACAATTTGTCTGAATTATTACTAATAACAAACTGAAATTTATTAACCCATTTAAGCCCACTGGCAAATAGTTGCCAGTTTATAGTTGTCATTTTCCTTTTGGAGGTATTTTTCTAGATGTTTTCCATGTTTTATGTCTCAATGGTATGCAAGCAAACAACCAAATAAAGGATTGAAAAAAATGGCATTGACTTCCTTCCTGTCACATGAGGCTGTCAATTTCCTACCCCTACTCCCAGGAAGCATGACGAGGCCAAACCCTCCCAAAAAAGTAAATTTTCATGTTACTAACAAGTAATTTTTGTTGACATTTATATACAGTAGCTACATAATCATGAAGGTCACTAGAAATCCAAACAAAACAAATCTTACAAGAGATCTATAGTTTAGTTTAGTGTAGTTTTTTGTATACTTAGTTAAAAGTCCAACCAGCAACTGCCAGTGGGCAAATTACTTTGTACATATAACATGTATCATGGGGAAATTTTGCTAGTGTCATGCTATTCATGTTACCTTGTTAACATTTGGCATCTAACTCAAAATGACTGCTGAAAGGAAAAAAAAGCCAGACCTGCTAAGAAACTGTCCAAAATCTGTCTAAAACCAACCTGCTGACCAGCTACAACCAGCTTAGACCAGGCTGGATGACCAACTAAAAAGATGTGTTCACTCTCTCCCTCTTCCAGTAATGAAGGTCCCCATAACTACTCCCCGGTTCACGTGTTTTATCATTTAAAGTGAGTTTGAGACATACACATTTTCTGATCATTACCTTGTTGCTGAATTTGTTTCTCTAATGAGATTACTTTCTTGCTCATTTCTTCAAATTTCTCTATTTGTACATCCAAAAATAATTCTGTGGCGAAATGACTTCTACTATTTTCTTCCATCATCTCTTCCAGTTTAGTCACCAATATTGACACTTGTTGGTTTGGACCAAGAAAATGATGTCTCCCCCCAAAACACTCAATGACAGACTTCATTTCTTCATTCAGTTCCTCTGTCTCATGCTCTGACTTCTGGATTATGAGGACCATGATGTGGTTGTTGATCTTTAAGCTGAATATTTTCTGAATATTCTCTGTTTCTTTTTTGTCTTCATCAGAAAGTGGACCATCAGAAATAATGAAGAGGAACACATGAACTCCAGGATCACAGAGAGACACACAGCGCAGAGTCTGACGCATCACTTCCTTCTCTGAGAGCTGAGTAAGAGCTGGAAGCACCACCAGAGTGATCAGACGTCCATGAACTTTCCCCTCCAGCTTCTCACACTCTCTAAACTCCGATCTTCTGTCTTTCTGGTTCAGGATGAGGTTCGATATGAAGGATTTAAATTTTTTGTCACTTCCACACACAACCACGTTCAGCTTTGGCATATCATTGAAACCCTCAGCCACTGAAAAATAAACGTGACATTCGTTTAGTGGGTAGATTAGATAAGTTATACAAACTTTTGTATGTGATTTATTGATTACAATTTAATGATCACCTCTACTATAAGTAAGGAATGATTAAAGCTATGGTCTACAATTTCAAAGGTTGTTCATTATTAATAACCTCGTTTCGATGCTGGTTTTGGATCTACAGTACAATCCTAATAATATAAAGAGAAAAAAGAATGAAAAAAATCCATTCACTCTATTGGGTGTACACCCGCAGAGAAATTGACCAATGTAAGCTGTCCGGCCGGACAGCTTACATTGGTTAACTGCTCTCATCCAATCCCCTGCTCCACTCGCGTCTCCACCCCGCCCCCTCCTGCGACATAAAATTTCGCGCGAATTTAGGCAGCATCAACTCAGCAATGGAGAAAAACCAACAAACAGACAGCAGCAAGCGGCCCCTTCTCGCCCTAACAGTCAAGGTTGGTAGAAAGAGAAAGTCAATTGAGGAAAGAGCAGAGATTTAAAAAAAAAAAAAATAAAAATGTGAAAAACGCCGGACTCAAAGCCGAATCAATATAGGGTCCACCATTGCCCGTTGGTGGAAGCTTCAGAGAAACCTTGGACTTAAAACCGACGCTGACATGGCTGACTTTTTGTTTAGCAGGTAACTTAAGCATTTATTTATACTTTTATGGTGTGGTGTATTACATAAATAGCTTTTTATCAGTCTGACAACATGATCATGCAGACGCATTGGAATGTTAGCCGTTCAGCATCGCCTATCACGGGTCAAAGTAATTATATTTCTTGAAGTGCTTGACTATTTCAGTATGCCTAATGTTAGTGGTTTTCTGTTCGAGCCGATAGAACATTGCATGTGTTGCTAATCTTGCGTGTGCGTGAACTTAAACGTGTGCCTCTGAGCTATTTTGTTAGGACAATGGTGACATTGCATTGTTGATGAAGCAACTACGTTCAAGTGTCGAAAGTTAACTTTACATATGATGTGTCATTAGCGAGATCATTAGATTGAAGCGACTAAGCAATCCGACATCGCACATGGTACATCTCTGTTCCATGTTTACTCCTGCTTGACTGAGTGACGTTGTTCAGGTCGTTTCCCGGTGGGAGGGATCAGGTAGCACAGAGGGGAGGGGTGTGCGTGTGGAGGGGCGGGATGAGTTTAAAAATTCAGGCTTTCTCGACTGATTTTCAACATCGTAGACTACAGCTTTAATGACAAGCCGCTATATTCTTGGAAAATAATGCACACCCTTATACTGTACTATACTTATACTATGGTTACCACACCCAAAACATCAATCGATGATAAATTTCAAGGCATTCGTCTGTTTTTGTCGCTAACAACATTAACAACTGTATGTGTGTGCATTTGTAAGGTGATCAGGCTGGTAGAGGAGTGGAGATGGATGAGGAGAACGGGAGTAGATGAACTAATTAAGTTTATTAAAACAAAACACTGAAACTAATACAAACAAACAAAAACCGGGAGCAAGCAATGATCAGATGGAACAATACAAACGGAAGTAACATATTCATTGACGGACAAACGGGGAGTGCAATAACAGAAATACACTGAAAACAAGGCGTGGTCATTAACAAGATAACGGGGGAAATACAAATATGGGCATGACTGAACTAACTAAACATAAACCAAAAGGGGGAGAACAGACTAAACTATTAAAACTAGAAACATAGGGGAAAAAACACTTGGGAAACAGAACAGAACAGGACAAAACACAGACATGATCCTGACATTACCTTCCCACAAAGGCACGTCACGCGCCTAATAACATCCATAGGGGAGGGAGGGTGGGCGCCCTGGAGACCGCTAGGTAGGGTCACAGGGGACACAGGATGCAGGGGTGGTCTCCAGGGCGGATCTGGGAGCTCAGGTGACCATGGCGGGTCAGGAAGCTCAGGGGACCATGTTCGGATAAACAGTCGAGGAGGCCATGGCGGATCTGGGGTTTCAGGGGGCCATGGCTGGATAATCAGTCCAGGAGGCCATGGTGGATCTGGGGGCTCAGGAAGCCATGGCCGGATAATTAGTCCAGGAGGCCATGGCGGATCTAGGGGCTCAGGAAGCCATGGCCGGATAATCATTCCAGGAGGCCATTGGTGGATCTGGGGGCTCAGGAAGCCATGGCCGAGTATACAGTCCCGGTGGCCATGGCTGATCAGGGGAGTAGCCCCCCCCAAAAAAATTATTGGGGGAACCTAGTGTATAGTCCACCCCGGAGAGCACGGAAGGGCACGTAGAGTAGAGACCTGCGCGGGACGGATTTTTCAGTCCCGCTCCCGCCCGCTCCCGCAAGATTGTGTCCCGCGCCCGCCCGCTCCCGCAGAAATATGCGTTATCTCGTCCCGCTCCCGCCCGCGACATTCATGATTTGTCCCGATCCCGCCCGCAAAAGCCCGCATAAAATTAATTTATATTGATTTTTTCTGTACTTTGATTGAATTTACATGAAACAGTTCTGTAACATCTTGTAAGTTCCACTAGACCCCAGCATAAATGCTCTGGATAAAATATGTGTTATTTAGACTAAGCATCAACATTCACAAACCACTGTTATTCTTAACAAAAAAGCAAACATGAGCTATGCGTGCATCTACGGCAGAATGCAAACAAACAAGGCTCCTTTAAAGCTGACATCTCAGTACATACGCAATCTCATAAAGCTCTTATAACAATGGATATTATGCACAATTAATCTTTCATACATGTCTACACTTTGAGTGTTGTAATTTGTAAGCACCCAATATTCAGCACTGTTCAATACTTTTGAGCAGTGAGTGGATTTTAACTTAAACACCACTGATTGGTGATGCGCTGCAGAAATCAGCAGATGGCAACATTGCTCACACTTCAAACAAGTTTTAAACCGAAACTGCCTATTCTTGCGCTTACTGGTCATATTTATGTTTTTCTTGCTGCTTTTGTGCAATAGATGAATAACAATTTTTTGTTTTTAGATATTTTATGTTTAGATATTTCTATTTTGCGGGAGTCCCGCGAATCATTTTATTTTACCGCGTCCCGCACACACACGAGCTCTACCCGCCCGCACCCGCACTTGCCCATCAAGTTTTGTCCCGCGCCGCACTCTGTTGCGTTGGGTCCCGCGGGTCCCGCGGTACTCCCGCGGGATTGCAGGTCTCTAACGTAGAGCTCTGGAGGGTGCGCAAGAGAGAGCTTTGGACAGCGCTCTTGAGGAGCGGGCTCTGGATGGTGCTCTTGAGGAGCAGGCTCTGGAGAACTGGGCGACCCCAGCGGAGACTCTGGAGGGCTGGGCATCTCCAGCGGAGACTCTGGAAGAGCAGGCTCTGGGCGAGCAGTTACTGGAGGGCGCTCTGGCTTGGTGGCCATCATGGCCGGGAACTCAGGAACGGCGGCCATCTTGGCCGGGAACTCAGGAACGGCGGCCATCTTGACCGGGAAATCAGGCTTGGTGGCCATCTTGGCTGGGAACTCAGGAACGGCGGCCATCTTGCCGGAAACTCAGGAACGGCGGCCATCTCGCGTGCAGACTCCTGTGTGGCAGCCATTTTGTGTGTAGACTCCTGCGTGGCAGCCATTTTGCGTGCAGACTCCAGCGGGGCAGCCATCTTGCTTGCAGATTCTGGCATAGCAGCAATCTTGTGAGCAGGCGTGGCAGCAATCTTGTGAGCTGGCGTGGCAGCCATCTTGTGAGCTGGGCGTGGCAGCCATTTTGTGAGCTGACGCTGGCCTGGCGGCTGACGGGCTTGAGCGTGGAGAGGAAGCCGGCGGGCTTGAGCGCGGAGAGGAAGCCGGCGGGCTTGAGCGCGGAGAGGAAGCTGGCGGGCTTGAGCGCTGGGCGGAGGCCGGTAGATTAGAACGCGGGGAGGAGGCTGGCCGCATCGGGCAGAGGACAGCAGCGGAGCTTTGGAGGATGACTGGAGATTTGGGACTGGGCTGGCGGCTCGAGCCGTTGACACGGTATGTGGAGGTTCTCGGCTTAGGGCAGGCTGGCGAGTTGCACTGTGCCTGGTAGGGGGCTGGAAGATGAGACTTACTCGGACTAGGAATTTCTTCTATTTCAAAATCAGATCCATTTAAATAGAGAATGAGATTGAATCGCTCGATCAAGGAAAAATTACAAACAGGGAGATCACAGCTAATCGTCTCATCCTCCAGCCCCAAAACAAACACAGCGCAGATGGCAGCTTTATACCAGCCTACCTGGTGGGAGAGCTCGATAAATTCCTCCACATACCGTTCCAACTTTAAACCCCCTTGCCGCAGTCCCCTCAAGGAAGCCTCAGCCCGATTCATCCTTTGTGTAGGTCCATCAATCTGTCACGATCAGGCTGGTAGAGGAGTGGAGATGGATGAGGAGAAATGGAGAAGATGAACGAATAAAGTTTATTAAAACAAAACACTGAAACTAATACAAACAAACAAAAACTGGGAGCAAGCAATGATCAGATGGAACAATACAAACGGAAGCAACATATTCATTGACGGACAAATGGGGAGTGCAAAAAAAGACTCTAAATACACTGAAAACAAGGCGTGGTCATAAACAAGATAACAAGATATCGAGGGGGAAATACAAATATGGGCATGACTGAACTAACTAAACATAAACCAAAAGGGGGAGAACAGACTAAACCATTAAAACTTGAAACATAGGGGAAAAAACACTTGGGAAACATAACAGAACAGGACAAAACACAGACATGATTCTGACAATGCTACACTGATGACGTATGCTGTCTGAGCAAACAGGGTGCGCAGAGGCAAGCAAAAAAAAAAGATTGCTATCGGGACGTGGAGAGACTTTCAACCTGTCACATGTGCTGGAGACGAGGAGCCAGGGGAACACACGAGGAGACCAGGGGTAGCAAAACAACACACGAATTTATTAAATATAACTAAACAAAACAAACAAGTAGAGACTTCACAACTTCACAACAAAACAAAACCAAAGAGCAGATAAACACGTCGAAACATTAACCACAGACAATGGGAGTGAAAGACCAAGGACTATAAATACACAGAAACAGGGGAGTGACTACAAACGAGATAACAAGGAGTAGTACAAATATGGGCAAGACTGAACCAAATGAACATGAACCAAAAGGGGGAGCAAACGGAATAAACAAAATACACTAGGAACACAGGGGAAAAACACTAGGAAAACAAGACAAAACAAGACACAATCCTCACATTGCCATCACAGGCCATGGTGGGTCAGGAAGGTCGAGAGGCCATGGCTGAGCAGACAGTTCAGGAGGCCATGGCGGGTCAGGAAGCTCGGGAGGCCATGGCCGAGCATACAATACAGTGGAGACTCTGGTGCGGCGGCCATCTTGTCCGGGGGCTCGGGAGAGACCGCCATCTTGATCGGGGACTCAGGCTTGGCAGCCATCTTGGCCGGGGACTCAGGCAGGATGGCCGTTGTTCCTGAGTCCCTGGCCAAGATGGCCGCCAAGCCTGAGTCCCCGGCCAAGATGGCCCCCAAGCCTGAATCTGCATCCAAGATGGCTACCGTCAAGTCAGAATCTCCGCTGGTTCCGCCCAGCCTCCCTGAGTATCTGCTGGTTCCGCCCAGTCTCCCAGAGTCTTCGCAGGTTCCGCCCAGTCTCCCAGAGTCTTCGCAGGTTCCGCCCAGTCCCCCAGAGTCTTCGCAGGTTCCGCCCAGCCCTCCAGTGACCGCACCGCCAGAGCACCCTCCTGTGACCGCGCCGCCAGAGCGCCCTCCAGTGACCGCTCGCCCAGAGCTTGCTCCTTCAGTGTCTCCGCTGGAGACGCCCAGCCCTCCTGAATCTCCCCTGGGGTCGTCCAGTCCTCCAGAGCCCGCTCCTCAAGAGCGCCGTCCAGAGCACACTCCTCAAGATCCAGCACGCCCTCCAGAGCCGGAGCTCTCTCCTGCACACCCTCCAGAGCCGGCGCTTTCTTCAGCACGCCCTTCCGTGCTCTCCTGGGTGGACTATGGTTTCCCCAAGAATTTTTTTTTTGGGGGGGCTACTCCCCTGATCAGCCATGGCCACCTGGACTGTTTACTCGGCCATGGCTTCCTAAGCCCCCAGATCTGCCATGGCCACCTGGACTGTTTACTCGGCCATGGCTTCCTGTGCCCCCAAATCCGCCATGGCCACCTGGACTGTTTACTCGGCCATGGCTTCCTGAGCCCCCAGATCCGCCATGGCCACCTGGACTGTTTACCCGGCCATGGCCCCCTTAGCTCCCAGACCCACCATGACCTCCTGGACTGGATACCCGGCCATGGCCACATTAGCTCCCTGATCCGCCCTGGAGACCACCTCTGTATCCTGTGTCCCTACCTAGTGGTCTCCAGGGCGCCCACCCTCCCTCCCCTATAGATGTTATCAGGCGTGAGACGTGCCTTTGGCGAGGGGGGTGGGAGTAATGTCAGGAATATGTCTTGTTCTGTTCTGTTCTCCTAGTGTTTTCCCCCCTATGTTTCCAGTTCTAATGGTTTAGTCCTTGTCTTCCCCTCTAGTTTTGTTTCCATTTGGTTTGTTAATGCCCATATTTGTATTTCCCCCTCGTTATCCTGTTATCTTGTTTGTGACCACGCCCCCATTTCAGTGTATTTAAGAGTCTGTGTTTGCACACTCCGTTTGTCGGTCAATGTAGATGTTACTTCTGTTTGTTTTGTTTCATGTGCTCATTTCCTGCTCCCGGTTTTGTTTATTTGTTCATTTTGCAGTTTTTATTTTGATAAACTTTATTCATTCAGATGCTCCGGTTCTCCTCGTCCATCTCTATTCCTCAACCCAGCCAGTTTGTTACAGGTAGGTTTATCTGAACAGTGAGAGACAGTATAACAAAAAAAAACAAAAAAGAAAACATAAAAAGCATTTAAAAAAAGTTATAAATTGAAATAAGTATTTGATCCCCTATCAATCAGCAAGATTTCTGGCTCCCAGGTGTTTTATTCAGGTAACGAGCTGAGATTAGAAGCACTCTCTTAAAGGGAGTGCTCCTAATCTCAGTTTGTCACTTGTGTAAAAGACACCTGTCCACAGAAGCGATCAATCATCAGACTCCAAGCTCCACCATAGCCAAGACCAAAGAGCTGTCCTAGGATGTCGGGGACATGATTGTAGACCTACACAAGGCTGGAATGGGCTACAAAACCATCAGCAAGCAGCTGGTGTGATTATTCACAAATGGAACAAACACAAAATAACTTTCAATCTTCCTCTGTCTGGGGCTCCATCCAAGAACTCATGGAGTTTCAATGATCATGAGAAGGTGTAGCCTGGGTGTCCCCATACTGCCTTGCGCAGCGCGATTTTATTCACGCTTCTAGTCAGTCTGGAAACCATGGACCTATTTTTCACCTAAGATAGGGAACCAATCACAGAACGGGGAGGGTGCAGCAAGACGATGACGCCTTCTATGCGACTCACCGAAGGATCCAGCATGGCAGCAGACGCAAAGTTATCTCAAAGAGTGGTACTTCTATACTCTTTGGTTATCCTCGTGTCTACACTGGACGCTAGCGGCGCGACCCGACGCAACAAATGACATTAGAACGCAAGTTTATTTTGAAAAAAGAGCAACTTTTGGCGTTCGCTCTACATACGTCATCCGGGATAATTGAAACGATTGGCTATGAGCTACGCACAGGCGCATTTGATAGACATTCGTATCGCCCAATAAACGGCTCTGGGCATTCGTAAACCACGCCTCAAATACGAGAAAATGAACATGTGGTTCCCAGACCACGAATCATGACGAAGTCATAACGTGGTCTGGTGATAGCCAGGCTAGAGAAGGTGAGGAATCAGCCCAGAAATACACGAGAGGATCTTTTCAATGATCTCAAGGCAGCTGGTACAATAGTCACCAAGAAAACAATTGATAACACACTACACCGCCAAGGACTTATAATCATAAGCTTTGGTCTGATTGGCTGTTTCACAGAGCGGCTCATTTCAATAGCTTACACAATTAGACACATGTAGAATTTAATTACGGAGCTCGAGCTGCTATTAATATGTGGGGCACAGAACTGCCTTTTTGAATGCACAATCATTTTACTTTCGCTTTCGAGATTTGCATTGCAATGTGATACTACAGCGGCATTACTTAGCACATTTGACAAGTTAAGATGCTGTCAGCGGTGATCAGGATCTGCAAATCATTCTCCATTGTTCCTGTAGTCATCTCTCCTTACTCTGTTTATGTGATAAGCGAAATCTTATGTACTGCAATGTAACAGGCTAGCGCTAGCAAGAAGCTAACCATGTCCCGTAATCCAATAAAAAATCTGTGGAGGGAGCTGAAGGTTGCCAAACATCAGCCTCAAAATCTTAATGACTTGGAGAGGATCTGCAAATAGGAGTGGGACAAAATCCCTCTTGAGATGTGTGCAAACCTGGTGGCCAACTACATGAAATTTTCTGTAAATGTATAAAGAAAATGCTTTGTCAGAGTAGGGGGTATTTTACCCCATCTGTTGGGCCCTTGGTACTAATTTAATAGTTGGTTTATAATTTATGTTATTGTCACTAAAACTGTGATAACTGGACACATTTAACTTTTGTTTCACAGAAAAAAAAATTGCACAGTCCTTAAGGGGGCGTTTTTCCCCACTCTACCCAAAACCCATGCTTGTTTTGTTGATGTTGCCTAACTGTTTTATTACAGATACAGCTATATTTTCCCCCTAATTATTTATGTATTATATATTTTGCAATAAAAATAAAAAAACACAGTCGGTTGCGGTTGAGCTGTGTGTGCACTTGGTATAATTTCAGGGACAGAGGCCTTTGCTTCTAGGCTTACAGTTTTTCATCCATGAGGAGGGGCAAAGTATGAATGTTGTGTTTACAAACAATAACTGAAAATATCTGCATAGTGCACCTTTAACATTTGCAGCATTGAATATTATGAATTCAGATATAATTGCTGACTTACTGTTAGGTCTCTCCAGAGATGGACTTCGCCGCCCTCTTCTAACTGCAAAGAGAATAAGATGCACAATTTCAAATTTAAAAAAATCTTTATCAAATTATCTTCATTTAAATAAATAATTTCTCAGTAGGTATTCCATGTTATTTCACCCCAGTTTAAAAAAAATCCAAAGCTATAACCAGACAAGCATTGAAGCAGAAGTTGAATCACAATCACAAACGCAATTTGTGCAGCATACTTTTTTTGCACATTCGATAATGTTAAATAAATTAATTGTAAATTTATTTATTTATTTTTCATTGTGAGATTTGTTGTTTTCTCTCACACCAGAGATGCACTGATGACTGTATCTATCCCATACTGAAGACACCATATGTAGCCCAGTTGCTAGTTAGCTATTTCTTGTTTACATTCTCATATAAAATGCTTTCTGCTGCCTGTACGTGGGTGGAACTCTATAAACTTTGTTTCCCAACAAACATCCTCAAAAAGGTTTAATGCTAAATAAACAAATATATGTATTTGCTATATAAACAAAATAACACAGGTGTAGGCAAGCTTATATGAGTGTAAAACTTCCATAATATTTGAGAGAGGGGCAGTTGCCAAGTTTGCGGTTTTCCCGGGGAATTGGGCTACTTTAACAATGTTAACGTGTTTTTTTTTTTTTTTTTTTTTTTATGTCCGCGGGTTGAAAAGATCCCAATAAGGTTATCTTTATCCCCTGGAATGCGAAGTGTGGGAAACCCCCTCTTTGTTTTGTGAGCTTATGTTTGCTTTTTTAATGTCGTTGTGTTGTGAGCTTATGTTTGCATTTTAATTGCGTTGCGTTGTGAGCTTATGTTTGCTTTGGTTTTTTATTTCGTTGTGCTGTGAGCTTATGTTTGCTTTTGTTAATTGCGTTGTGTCGTGTACTACTGGGCCACCGTAGTACGATTATCATTAACACCGTCACTTAACTCAAGAGACAAGACAAGACACAAGATTGGGATCATGAAAACAAGACTAAGCAAGATTTTTACACATTATTTAAAAAAATATTTTTTAAAAATCTCAATGACCAAATATGACTGGAAAAATAGTCTGCAGGTGAATTGTTTTAATTAATCATCTTGTAATAATGTCATCTCAGTTCTTTATAATATGCAGTAAAAGACAACAACACTCAAACACTGTAAAAGGTTTTGCCACAAACTCAACTGACTGGCTTCTCTCCTGCAGGAGATTTCATGATTTCATTTCAGACCTTACAACTGTACATAGATTATGAGCTTCTGGAATGCTTGACCCCATAACTGCACACCTTTATACAAACTGAAATAAAAACAGTAAAAATAACAAAAACAAACAACACATTTCTTTCTTAGTCTTATTAGGTCAAATACGTGCAGCCGTAATCAAAGTAGGCTACTCCCTCAATATTCAAAGTGCATATAGAGACTAATTTTTTCCAAGCATGATACTACAGACAAATACACAACCTATTATAGCCTACATACTAATAACAACCAATATATGTTATGTAGCCTAATTTGCGCGTATCATGGATTTTCTCTCAAATCGCAGTGTATTAAATCGCTTTTGAATTCGAGTGCACGTTTTTCTTTCGGTTTCGATTTAACTATCGCACAAACTCTCGGTGCTGAGTGTGCATTCTACAGTACAAGACATTATTTTTCTCAGATGCTCTGCAAAAAATCTTTCTTTAATGTTTCTAATGGGCCAACAAGGGGCTTTTTTTGGTCGTGCTGAAGTAAATTCAAAACTATTAAATTTTTTTTTTTAAATAGAGTGGCCAATCCGAAGCCCCTGCACACGTGGGGCCCCTAGGTTGCAGCCTAGGCAAGCCTTTGTGTTCATCCGCGCCTGCCTGTGACCAATATGTAGTCATCAATTCAATTTCGACATGTAAATTCATCGATTTTTTTTAGGTCATAATGACTTAAGTCATAATTTTGAAAATATTAAAAATTAACTAATTAAAAGAACATTTTAAAGTCACATCTTAGTAAGTCGACTCACCTATGTCATAATTTCAACATAACATTTATTCACCGTGATCTGCCATTTTCACTATTGTCCTCGCTTTGTTCATCTGTTACATTGGCGACCTCATTTACCAACAGCTTTCCAAATAATAAAACTCCTTCTCAGTCTGTGATTCATCTTCAGTGATCTGTTTGTTCTGTTATTTGCTCTTTCGCCTCTTCTTGCACTATTTTAAAATTGCTTGAGTTTGTAAATACATACAAACGATAAACTTTCACTCTATTATCTATTAAATTTAGCAATTATTCCTCTGATCACATGCATGCCGAACTGTGGGGCTTAGTCCGTACCGATAAAGAAAATGAATGAAATGTATGCAAATTAGTGCATATTTCATTAAATAATGCCTCATTTGCATATTTGGACCTAACATTTTAGAAAACTTGTAATAGAGAATATTTTGCTATTATCAAAGTAATCAATCAACTGGGTAAGTAAGGTGATAACTATTTGTTTATTTTTACCCTAATTACCTGCAGTGTCTCGCCTTAAAATGTTATGACAAAATGATTAAAAAATAATAATAATAAAAAAGAAATTACATTTGGCTTAAGAAAGGATCTTTCATTGCAGAGTTCTTTTATCTCTCAGTTTGTATACCCTGCTCTTTCCCTGTTTTTAATGACAAAACTATAAGGGAAGTTACTAAAATATTTTTAGATTTCATTTGGAAAAAGAGGCCTTACAAATGAAAAAGAGAAGTGTTTCCTGGACTTGATTATTAGATTTGGTGAACACTGTAAATACCTTTAAAGTAAACCGGCCTTGCAAATCCAATATCATTTAGTTTTTTTTCATTCCAAATAATATCTTTAACAAACTTGGTGGCCTGTCTTTCTTGTCAAAATAATTTTTTTCATTAACAGTCTTCTCTGAGTTTTGCCCATAGTTTTTCTTCACATAAAGTTTTTCAGTTTTTATGGGCAATTTATGAATCACAGTGGCTTCTCAGTTCCATCAAAAGAATATAATACTTCTGATAAAAGCTATAAAATTAGGTATATTCCCAATTCCTGACGTTTAGTGAGGTTAATGTGATCTACCTTTTTGGTGGAATTAACATTTTAGACATTAAGTGCAATAACAGAAACGTTCGCAACGTTTTTCAAATAAGAAGAAAGATTATCCGAAGAGGTAAATTCTACTGGAATTCATTTATAACAGATATAGATTGGAAAAAAAGCCTTGCATTTGCAGATTAAGTTTTGTATATCCAACCAGGTTAAGGACGTCCATTGTAAAATCTACCATACAATCTACCCTGTTAAATCTTCCATTTCTAAATATTCTGACATTGATGAGATTTGTTAATTTTGTGGCATTATGGAAGAAATAGCTGCCCATTTATTTTTAGATTTTAGCATCACTAATAGATTGATTAAAAGGTTCTTAAATTTTGGGGTTTATAAATGTGGTTCACAATTTTGTCCTCAAACGTGTTACTTCTTATGAAAATCCCAAACATGTTTTGATTGAATATGTTGTTAATTACTTTATTTTGTATGCACAATGTATTTAATCATTTATTTAATGTCTAATTAACAACAACAACAACCACCAAAAAGCACAAAATTGTTAGTGTTTTATGGGGACTTTTAAAAACATGTTTTATCAAAATATCTTCATTTAAATAAATAATTTCTCAACAATCATTCCACGTTATTTCAATCCAGTTTAAAAAAAAATCTGATATAAAAAGACAAGCATTGTAGCAGCGGTAAATCACTCATCGCGCATTTGTGCAACATAGGCCTACTTTTTTGTATATTCGGAAATGTCAATTCATTTGTTTATTTATTTTTCATTGTAAGATTTGTTGTTTTCCCTCACTGCAATCGTTAAATATGCTGGTCTTGCATTCTCGTTCAAACTGCTTTTTGCTGCCTGTGGGTGGATCTCTGTAAACGTTTCCCTGACAAACATACTAAAAAAAATACGATTCTTTTTGCTATATAAGCCAAAAGTACTAGTCTAATTGAGTGTTGTGATCACAAATGCCACAAATGAAGACAAAATAATAGCCTACACCCCTTGATAAAGTGGTTTAGTACTACAAAATTGTAAAACAGTAGGCCTATAATTTCATATGGTGATAAACGTTGCCTATTATTAATTGGACCAATATCACATTTGCATGTCGTATCTTTACTATTAACGCGATTGACGCGAAAACATTCAAGCACTGCGTTGCTCCATTAAGAAAAAAAATTATTTTCCGGGGACATTTTTTACAAACCAGGCCTTTATCCCACTTGTACCAGTTCAGCATTTATTAAATAATTACTATGTCACTTAATAAAATAGAATATGTGTGGCCCAATGATTTAAGTAGCTAGCATAACTATCGTATTTTGACGAGTTAATAGGCCTGTATTTTTTGGTCGGATTTGAGTCTTACCTGAACTGGACGCCATTACCCTACATGTTAGTACCTAAATCGAAAGAGAAAGTTTGGTAGAGAAGATGGAAAAAACACACTTGTAGCCTATGTGTCGCGTGAATCTCCGGTCTATTCTCCGCCCTCAAAATTAGACCTAGATCCTGCAGGTTTCTTTCGTATTTCGCCCTACTCTTATGTAGTGCTTTAAAACATTCGTCATGTTTAAACGTTCACTCATGCAATCGGTAAGACCTATGTCTTATCTGATCGCACAAAACACTAACTTCTACTTCTAACTTCTATTTATTTCTTTTACCTGGTTTTATTTTACAAATCAACACGTTATGATATGTTAACTTAAATGCGTTGTTTTACCAAGCTATTAAAACAGAAACCTTTAACCCATCACACCACAGCTTTTTGGAATTAATATAATTCAAACGCATACAAAAGCCCATGTTAGCCTGCTGAACATACTTTGAAGTCTATATTGACAGTTTATGAAATATTTTAATAAATTTGCGTTGAAAGCCACTGGAGACGTTAGAAGGTGAAGAATGAAATTTACTAGTACTGAGTGCAAAAACTTGGTAATGTGGTGTGAAAGCCATTTTACCATGTTTTTGTTAAAAGGTTTTGGTGTCATCTAGTGGTACAGCCGATTAAAATTCCAGTGTATCACCTAAATGTGGGGTTTTATTCTGTTTTTCACCAGTATGGGTAAAGTTTTTTTTCCCGACAAGTGAGGGGGGTTGTATAGATTATTTAATTTGACAATGAAACAAATGAAAGTAATTTTAAAGTAATAGTTCCTTAACTCTTTGGTTAACCAGTGTTTAACTAGTTCCCATTATTTACATTGCACTTTGTACTTGTTTTTAGTTTTTTAGCACATCTCACAGCTAATAATAATTTAGGGACACTAAAAACTGATTTCTTTTCTCATGTTTTTCTCTGTGCACGTTTACTTTCTGTCATTACGTCACAAGAAGTTTAGCCAACACACATACTGTAAGTAACAGAATGAAAAACATTTAAGAAGATGAAAAATGTTTTATTTAATGTTTTTTTTTTATCATTGATTTTTTTTTGGTTTGCTTTTATCTTCTGATTCAATCAGCTGACAATTCTCCATAATCAGCTTTAATCTGAAGACATTCTGTTATGCAGATTTTAAGAAATACACTTTGGTAAATGCCTTTGTTCAAAGAAGTCTAACAAAATGTCTTCAGTAACACTTGAATATGTTTTTAAATAACAATAAAATAAATACAAACAATGCATATAATAAACAAAACGCACATACAATAAATGCTATTCACAAATAAAGTCTCAAGTGCCAAATATCTTGGTCCAAAACCAACAGCTTAAATCAATAAGTAAACAAATTTCTTTACGGATACAATCTTGAATCTTCACTAGTAAGTTAGGGCTTGATGAAACAGCTTACGAAAATACACACTGATCCTAAAATCAGCAGCTGATTTTCTAATGGAAATCACTCCCTCTTACTGTTAGATTGAAATAAATGTTTAAAGCTAATATATTACAAAAAAAAAAAAAAAAAGAAAGACAGAAAGAAACAGAATTAGCTTACTACTCGTAGATCACAAAAGCTCCTATCATTGTTCATGACAAGAAAATGTGCAACAGTATCTTTATTCCTTATAAGGAATCCCTTTGCCACACCATCACCCCGACACGCAGAGCATGAACCCAAGCGCACCGCGGATGAGGGAATAGAGCCGCGAGCGACAGAACCAGAGCCCTCTCCGGCTGACCAGGTGCGTGAGCCGGATTCTACATCTGCGACGGTGGATTGCGACGTGGAGCAGATGAGGGAAATGGAGAGCCCTGCCCACTGCAACTCCGCTGGGGGTGAGATAGACAACTCTGGGGACCTTATTTACTTCTTTGCCGAAGTTATGGATTATAAATCATTTGACTTAATAGACTTTTTCTCTGAGCCACTGACCTGCCTAAGCTTCCCTCCCACCCGCCCTCTTCTGTCCAGGGCCTTTTCAGCCCTGGAGTTTCAAGCCTTAGGCCGGCCCACTTTAGTTCACGACTGACTATATTAAAATGACGTCATTTCCAATTCAGTGCAAATACAGTAGCCTAAGTGTTGCTTCACAGTGAAGATTTATTTGAACAGTTAACACAATATAATGTTTAACAGTATCAGTATCTATTTTCTGTTAGAATTAGTGCTCATAAATATCCAAACCTTGAAATGAAAAAATATCAAATTAATACAAATGTATATTAAGCTATATGTATAAAATAAAGATTAAAATAAAATGTATTAAACTTTCTAATGACACTCTCATGTCTTTTTCAAGTAAACAGCTGCTTTATAAGTTCAAATATTTTTCATAAATAAGGACATTAAAGGGTAAATGTCTAACACTATTCTTTTAAACATCACAATGTCCTTTTCTGCAATATCTGAATATATATTCTGTGCAAAATTGTTGAGTCCTTAAACACAAATAAAGAATAGAACAAGTATTGCACTGTCCTACCTGCCCATTCTAGTATGTTGGGCTCATGACTGGTGCTTGGTAATGTTACGGGGCCTGGCTTTTCACTCTTAGCAGCAAACTGGACTAGAGGCTGCTGCTGCTGAAGAGCAACAGTACAAGAAAAGGTTTGATACATAAACATGAACGGTGATTTGCAGACATCGTTGTTTTGCACTGCTCCTAACTAGCTTGACGTTAACCAGGGGTGGACTGAGACAAAATTTCAGGCTGGGAAATCTCACACTTATCCAGGCCATCCCACACCAAAATTTGAAACCCTGGACAACAATATTTTTCATCATCACATAAAGAAAAGTTGAAATCAACTGGGTAAAATAATTAAATGCTATCTCTTGAACTTCCAATTTGCCTTTTAATCTCTTTTAATCTCTCTGTCTCTCATGTGTGTTTACTTTTTAAACAAATTTTCTTGTATCTGTCACTTTTTTCATAAACACATCTCGACCTTTACAACCACCTATACAGTACAGATCTAAGGTTGGTCTTTTTTAAAGAAGACAATCAGCAGATTATTGCAGAAATACTGAGACCTTTTTAAAGACATGTTTTAGTCAAGATTGTAAAAAGTTGTGATTTTGTAAAATGACACTTGACATTGCTGCTAAGGGGGAGGAGACAGCCACCAGGATGGTTCTTGAGCTTCTAAGCTTTCAAAATGATATATAATTTATGATTAGTACTAAAACATTTGATAGAAAAAAGGGCAACAGAAAAAAGAGGGCCACTACATTAGGACCATGTGTTATTGTCGTAATGTTAAAATTAAAACAACAAAAATTAGCTACATCTTGAATATATCTTTATTAAAAAATCTTAAAACTAAACATGTTTTGCATTATCATGGGTCATGTTTGGCCCTAAGGAAAATTAACCATGATATTATTGAGCCTATGGTAAACATAGTAACCATGTTTTTTGGGGGGGTTTTTTAGGATTGATTCCCATTAGTATAATCATAATTTTATACCATGGTGAAAGTATAGTGTAGCAAAACCATTGTATATTGTATAATTATTGTATAACTATAGTAAACATGTTTTGTAAAACCACAGTTAAGTTTTATAAGGGTAGCTCCCTAAACCTGTTTTAAAACGATATTTTTTATAGATTAACATTTGTTAGCAGTTCAATACTTAAGTAAACAAAGACAAAACTACAATAGTCTGTTTACAGATGTAACAGACCTGCGCTTTAGGTCCTAAACAGGAAAGATTTGTCTCGCGTCGTTTTGGCGGACGGCGGACGCGCGGATGCGCGGAGCGCGCGCGAGACGAAACGCGTGCCAGTCAAGACTAACCGATTTATGATTTATTAGAGTTTTATTATTGAATGGATGATACTGAAATAATCACTTTAGTACATTAGGCCGGCAACAAAAACAACAACAACAATATTATATAATAATAATAAAAATTGGAGGGTAGCGGGCCAAAAATTCTCCCGATGGACAGTCTGCCCCTGGCGACTGCTGTGAGTGCAGGCAGCTAGGGACACCGGCCCTCGCGGCCAAAAAAACGGACCGGCCCACCGGGAATTCTCCCGGTCCTCCCGATTAGCCAATCCGGGCCTGCTTCTGTCTGAATCTGCCTGGTTCCGCCCAGCCGTCCTGAGTCCCCGCTGGTTCCGCTCAGCCGTCCTGAGTCCCCGCTGGTTCCGCTCAGCCGTCCTGAGTCCCCGTTAGTTCCGCCCAGCCGTCCTGAGTCCCCGCTGGTTCCGCTCAGCCGTCCTGAGTCCCCGCTGGTTCCGCTCAGCCGTCCTGAGTCCCCGCTGGTTCCGCTCAGCCGTCCTGAGTCCCCGTTAGTTCCGCCCAGCCGTCCTGAGTCCCCGCTGGTTCCGCCCAGTCGTCCAAAGTCTCCCAGGTCATCGGTCAGTCCCCTTGCTCACCCTCAGCCCACCATCCATGCAGTGGGCTCGCCGCAGGGATGCCAATCAACATCGGTGGCATGGCTGGAGGATCCCTCAGCTCCGCCTCCAGCCTCACAGCCCAGATCTCTACCTCGGCCCTCCGACCCTGCGGCTCCACCACGGCTCTCAACGCCCTCAGCTCCACCGTCGCCCGTCGGCCCACCAGCTCCACCGGGCTCCATCGTCCCTCCGGCTCCGCCTTGGTCGACCATCCGCCGCCTCGGGACTCCACTCCTCTGGCTTCGCCTCGTCCCTCTGTCCCTCCGGCTCTGTCAGGCTCCTCCTTCCCGTCAGCATCGCCTTCGTCCTCTGTCGCTCCGGCTCCGCCGCGGATCTCCGCCTCCGCCTCGGCCGCCAGAGCCTCCTGTTCCACCTTGGCCGGTTTCGCAGTGTCGCCCTGGTCCGTCGGCTCTCCATCTCCGCCTCGGGTTCCTCTGCCAGCTGCTCTGCCTCTGTCGGTCAAGTCGGTCGGACCCATGGAGACGGCGGTCCTCCCTCCACCATGGCTCCTCCCTCCGTCGGCTCCTCCGTGGGCTGTCATGCTGGCTGCGATCTGGGTCCTGTTCTCCTGCTTCAGGTCCCTCCTGATTCCTCCCTGGCTCCTCCCACCGTCGTCGCCCCCTTGGACTGGATTTTTTGTCCCCCTTCCGGGGTTGCGTCCTCTGCCGAAGCCCCCGCCCTCATTGACTCTGTTTTTCTGGTTATCCGCCCCTCTTGTCTGTTTTTGTTTTTCTACGGCGCGAGGACATTTCTTGAAAGAAGTTTAATTAGGAAAAGAAAGAGAGAGAAGGAAAACTCTCAAAACAGGATATTCATGTTGGAGAAGATAACATCAAACAACAAAAAGATAACATCAAACAACAAAAACAAAACTAAGAGAAATACCCTGCAGGAGAAAGGAGGTAAAGACATTTTAAATAGACTGCTATTTCATGGCTCTCTGTGTGATTTTGCTTAGAGGAACAAGATAAAGGGACATTTTGGACATAACTGGACTCTTTTTATAAATCAGTACTTTTTTAATCTATTTTTTGCCTTATTTTTAATTTTTTTATAACTTTATATCCTGACCAAGAGAAAATAAACAATACACTGGCAGTTAAATCAGTTGATTGTTTACATTCATCTTGGCCCCGCCCCTTTCATCTACCCTCAGAAGAGTTCCGAGAAATCCAGGCAACTCCTTAGACAGAAGCAGGTAAAGGAAACACCTGAAACATTGTTGGCTGACCAAGACCTTAATGTCCTGACTAACCTGTTCTTCTACACCGAACACAGCCCTTTATGGCACACTGCCCACTGTCAGCATTTTCCCTTCACCAAGAAAAGAGGCATCTGTAAAGGCAGACAAATTCTAGTATTTGAAGATACTGAATACAACAACGAAACAAGATTTTTGTGCATCTCAACAAGCAAGGAGTGAAAGTCTTCGCCAGAGTAATGAAAAGCACAGCCCTTGGAAACGCCCCAAGAAACAACAGAAACCCCAACAACAAGAGAAGCTCACAGCCGACAAGAACCCTTCATCCTTCAACAAAGACCAGCCCAACCACCGGACCGCCATCACAACATAAGAGCTATGCAGTGGCTGTTCAACGACCTCAAAACCAAGCTCAACCAGATAATCTGCTGAACACTATCTGCTCCAGACTGATGACATAACCTGCATAACCCACACATGTTTTACATATGTACTTATACACACATAGACATTTACTGACAAACCTACTCATGAAATCATTTAAAATCAGTTGTTGGAATATACAGGGTCTGCGCTCTTCCACATTTGGTAACAAGTCTGCAGACCAAGACTTACTCAGTAGTGTAACAGATATGGACATTTGTATCTTTCATGAAACGTGGTGTCGCAGTAATGAAACTTTACACTGTCCAACAGGATACAAAGAAATTGTCGTTCCTTCATTAAAAAATTCTCAAATAAAACATGGCCGTGACTCAGGTGGAATACTTATTTGGCACAAAGAAAATTTGAAGCACTTAATAAAAATCATTAAAACTGAAAATTCATCTATTTGGCTTGAAGTGAAATCAGTTATATCACAGAATAATCTTTACCTCTGTGCACTCTATATTCCACCTCACGACTCTCCCTATTTCAAAGAAGAAAGCTTTCTAAATTTACAGACTGACATCTTGCACTTTCAGTCAAGGGGAAATATTCTCATATGTGGAGACTTAAATGCCAGGACTGGAAGAGAAATTGATTATATAGACGTAGATAATAATCACATATCCAATGACACCACGTTTCATTCTTCATTAATAATCACACCAAGAAACAGCTATGATAGTTTAGTCAACCCAAATGGAAAGCAAATGTTAAAACTTTGTAAAAGTTTAGGGCTACACATCATTAATGGCAGAACCAGAGGAGATAGTTTTGGTAGATTCACTTATTGCTCCAGATTAGGAGCCAGTGTGGTCGATTACTCCATTAAAGATATCGATCCAAACTTTATTCATGCTTTCACAGTCAGACCTCAACTTCTGATTTCAGATCATTGCCAAACTGTGCTTTACCTGAAATCACCATCTGAAAATGCTGAACCTTCTGCAGCTAAATCTGAAAAACTGATTTCTTTGAAACCCAAACTCAGATGGACCCAATCTAGCTCTAAACAACTCAAAGAAAACATGAACTGTCCTACTATATTAAAAATGCTGGATGACTTCATATCAACTAATTTCACCTCAGACGTTAATGGAATAAACTTAGCAACAGCAATTATAAATCACATATTCAAAACATTATAAACTCTATCTAACATTAAACAACAACGCAAACATAAAAGAAATCAACAGGAAAAAACAAAGGATGTTTGGTTTGATATTGAATGTACTTAGGCCAGAAAAGAACTAAGAAGACTCTCTAACAACAAACACAAAGATCCATCCAATCAGACATTACGGCTGAGTTATTCTGACTGTCTCAAAAATTACAAAAAACTATTGTGGAACAAAAGAGAAAATTATTTTAAAACCAAAATTGATGAAATTGATAAATCAATAGACCAAAACACTTTCTGGAATCTATATAAAAAACTTGAAAAGCCCAAATTAGAGATCTCACTTCAAAATGGCACTATTTGGAAATCTTATTTTGAAAATCTTTATCAAAAAATTGAACCAGATGATCTCAACCTGCCTCAGAGTAAAATAAAAGAACAACTAGAAGACATGAAGAAAACAATTCAAAAACATCAAAACCCACTGGATACATTCGTAACAATATCTGAAATAATGGAACATATAATAAATTTTAAACTAAAGAAAGCATGTGGGCAAGATAATATTATGAAATGCTTAAACTCAGCAGTCCCAACATGATTAAAGCTCTAGCCAAATTATTCAATCTGGTTTTATGGTCTGGTGACTTCCCTGAGATCTGGTCTGAAGGACTGATCACACCTATATATAAAAAAGGAGATAAATTTGATCCCAGTAATTACCGTGGCATTTGTGTAGGCAGTAACCTAGCAAAGCTTTTTTGCAATATAATAAACGGCCGCATAGTAACATTCCTTACAAAACACAACATCCTAAATAAATCACGAATTGGCTTTTTACCAAAACACCGAACGTCTGACCACATCTATTCTCTCCACACTCTAGTTGACAAAAATCTAAAAGCCAAACAAAGAATAATATTTACATGTTTTGTTGATTTTAAAAAAGCTTTCGACTCTATCTGGCATGATGGATTACTATACAAATTATTACAAATTGGCATTGATGGCAAAACATTAAAAGTTATACAATCCATATATAAAAACAGTAAAAGTGTGGTTAAAATTGGCAATCTCAGAAGTGAGTTCTTCCAGCAGGTTCGTGGAGTGAGGCAGGGATGCAGTCTGAGCCCAACCCTGTTTAACATCTACATCAACGAGCTGGCAGAAGCTCTAGACGAAATCCCAGGCCTCGCTCTACACGACTCTGAAATCAAATGCCTTCTGTATGCGGACGACCTGGTCCTGCTGTCTCCTACAGCTGAGGGTCTCCTGGCCCGGCTGGAACAGTACTGTGAGGAATGGGCATTGACAGTAAACCTGGACAAAACCAGAGTCATGGTGTTTCAAAAGAAGGCCAGATCTCAGGGAAACAGATACCAGTTCTATTACGGAGGGGAAGTCCTAGAGCACAGCACCAGCTACACTTACCTGGGTATTGAGATCTCAGCATCAGGCAGCTTCAGTCTGGCTGTGAAGGCCTTGCATGAGAAGGCCAGGAGGGCATTTTATGCCATAAAATCACGATTTGGACAATTAAAACTACCAGTTAGAACATGGATTAAATTATATCAAGCAATCATTAAACCAATTCTACTGTACGGGAGTGAAATTTGGGGACCAGTATTAAAGTTTGAAAATTGGGATAAAAGTTTAAAAAACACATTTGGAATTTGCAAAAAAACATACTAATGGTAAACAGAAGCACTTCTAACAATGCCTGCAGAGCTGAACTGGGCTTATACCCCTTACACATTGAAATTAGAAAAAGAGCTATTCAATTCTGGCATCACCTGACTCAATCTGACACCAAATCTCTTCAATATAAAGCCCTTCTTGCCAATGAATCCCCCACAGTGTCTCATCCTCTAAATACACTCGTCCTCCAACTAATAAATAAAACTCAAGCTGAGTCTGACTCCAACCACAACCCTAACGTCCATAAAGAAATTGACAAAGATCTAAAGTATAATTATGATGAAAAATTAAAAAATGAATTTAATCTCCAAACCAAACTCCAGTGTTATTCGGCCCTAAACAGAACCACCAAATTGTCAGATTACTTATCAATTAAACACATCAAAGAAAGGCAAATTCTTACAAAATATCGACTCAGTGACCATGAATTAGAAATAGAAAAAGGAAGACACAAGATTCCTAGAGAACAGCGAATGTGTACTTGAATGTGTATGTGTATTTGACTTGAGTCAAATAGAGGATGAGAAACACTTTCTTCTTGTCTGCCCCAAATACACCACTACAAGGCAAATCTTCTTTCCACAATTTGAAGCATTGAATTGTTCATTTTTGTCTCTAAATGACTCAGAGAAATTACACTATATACTAGGAGAAGATGATGTGACAGTCAAACTAGCTGCAAAATATGTATATACTATACACACCATACGAAATGTTAATTATTTATATTTAATTTCACATATTGTTCACTATATATTTGTCATTATTATAATCAATATTAGAAATACTGTCTGCTGTTTTTATGTTTATTTATTGTATTTAATTTAATATATTTTCTCTAATTTATTGTCTGTTTTATTAACTTGATGTTATTATACTCTGTATATAAAATGCTTTGGCAATACTGTAACAAATGTCATGCCAATAAAGCTACTTGAACTGAACTTAACTGAACTGGTGCTACAAATAAAAGCAACAGCTGAAATTATTATTTATCCATTCATATTGATGCTAAACTATTGGATTAAACATGATTTCTAATCCTTTGGCTCCATCTAGTGGACATTCTTCAGTGCTTGGAGCCTTGATAATAATGCTAATAGAAATCATAAAATGACAAACGGGACAGCCTGTGGTCTTGTAGAAGTCAAGAATACATAAGCAATCTTTACGATGATCAGCCAGCGTCGGAGACATCATACAGAAGAGATTTTTTAGAAAACAAGTCAAGAAAATACCAGAAATTCAGAAGACCAGAAAGCGAAAAACGAGACGAGGGAGAAAAAGATCGATTACAATCTCAGACCCCGGGCAGATACACAAGGAGTCGAACAAGGGAGATGAAGTGGTGAACATTTCTAAAGTTACTCTACCGACAAACTGCATTTCTGTTTTATCTAAAGGCCTGACTTTTGCCCCTGTAAATACAGCTAAAGAGTTCCAGACTAAAGTGGACTTATTCAAGTTTCATCGAAATCTTCAATTAAAAGTCTGGTATCACACAACGGAAGCAGCGACACGTACTTATGAGAAGAAGGTAACAACGTTCAAACCTAAGTCTACATTTGTCCCTCATGTTTCTAATTCTACACTGAACTCTTTTTATAAAAAAGTATCATATGAAACTGACAAGATTTTTGCTTCTAAAAGAAGAAAACAATATAATCTCTCAAAAGAAGAAGCGGATGCTTTGGATTGGCTTTCAAATAATGATGATCTAGTAATAAAAAGAGCAGACAAGGGAGGCGCTGTTGTGGTATGGGGCAGAGATCAGTATATTGAAGAAGCCTTTCGACAACTACAGAACTGTGAGTAGGCTACTACCAGCTCCTGAAATCTGATCCGATAGAAAATATTAAAGCTGAACTGACTGATATTTTGACACATGCTAAGACTAAGGAATGGATTTCGCAAAATGAATGTGATTTTCTGCTTAATAAAGACCCCAGAATTCCTACTTTTTATATGTTGCCCAAAATACATAAAAATCTAGAAAATCCACCAGGCAGACCCATAATTAGTGGGAATGAGTCTATTACAGAACCAGCTTCAAAATATGTCGATTACTTTTTAAAACCAATGGTTAATGAACTTCCTTCTTATATCCAAGATACAACCCATGTATTGAATATTGTTAAAGAAATGAAAATTACAGAAACTTCTATATTGGCAACTATGGATGTTGAATCATTATATACAAATATAGATCATGAAGAAGGCCTTGAAGCATTATCACATTATCTAGAAAAGAGATCACCTTTAGAGAAACCACCAGTTTGCTTAATTTTACAATTAGCAGAATGGACATTGAAAAATAATGTTTTTTTGTTTCAAGATCAGCTATATAAACAAATTAGGGGTACAGCAATGGGTGCTTGTTTTGCCCCTAATTATGCAAATTTATTCTTAGGACTTTGGGAAAAAAGATTTGTATTTTCAGATTCCAATCCATACCTTGTGAATATTGTGTGGTGGGGAAGATTTATAGATGATGTCATTTTGATCTAGTCAGGCTCAGAGGTAGATTTGTTAGCTTTTCATTCATATTTAAATACTACCAATGCACATTTGAAATTGAGTTTGGATTTTTCATTTACTCAAATTCATTTTTTGGATTTAAATATATTTAAAGATAACAAAGGAAAATTGCATACAACTATTTTTAGAAAAGAAACTGATAGAAATACTATTTTAAGAGCGGATAGTTTCCATCCCCCATGGCAGACAGATAACATCCCTTTTGGCCAATTTCAGAGGTTAAAAAGAATTTGTGATAAAGAAAAGGATTTTGAAATTAAGGCCCAAGATATGATCCAAAGATTTAAAGAACGAGGATATACAAATAGTGTTATTTATAAAGCATACAATAAAGCAAAAAATGTTAGTAGAGAAGAATTATTGGTGCAAAAGAAAAAAATCTAACAATTCTGAGAATTCTGTTTATTTTGTTACACAATATAGTACAGAGGCTAGTAAAATCAAGAAAATAGTAAAAAATAATTGGGAAATATTGATGAGTGATCCCCACCTCAGAGAAGTTCTACCTACATCTCCTTCTATTGTGTTTAAAAGAGCTCCAACTCTTAATGATAAACTGGTGAGAAGTCATCTTCCCTCTAGAAAGTCAAATACATGGTTAGGTCCAAAAGGAGGAAATTATAGCTGTGGCACTTGCAATCATTGTGAGAATATGGTGAAGATAAACACATTCATTGATGTAACATCAGGGCGTGAGTTTATGATAAAGGCCAGTCACCGCCGCGTCAGGAACAGAAAGCACGGTCGCCGCAGTGTCAGGAACAGAGATTGCGGTCTCCGGCGCGTCAGGCACGGAGATAGCGTTCACTGCCGCGTCCGGAGCAGAGAGAGCGGTCAACGCCGCGTCCGGAGCAGAGAGAGCGGTCACCGCCGCGTCCGGAGCAGAGAGAGCGGTCACCGCCGCGTCCGGAGCAGAGAGAGCGGTCACCGCCGCGTCAGGAGCAGAGAGAGCGGTCACCACCGCGTCCGGAGCAGAGAGAGCGGTCGCCGCCGCATCAGGAACAGCGAGAGCAGTCATCGCCGCGTCCGGAGCAGAGAGAGCGGTCACCGCCGCGTCCGGAGCAGAGAGAGCGGTCACCGCCGCGTCCGGAGCAGAGAGAGCGGTCACCGGAACAGAGAGAGCGGTCACCGCCGCATCAGGAACAGAGGGCGCGGTCACCGCCGCGTCCGGAACAGAGAGAGCGGTCACCAGCGCATCAGGCACAGAGACAGCAGACACCGCCGTGTCAGGAACAGAGAGAGCGGTCACCGCCGCATCAGGCACAGAGACAGCAGACACCGCCGCGTCCGGAGCAGAGAGAGCGGTCACCGCCGCGTCCGGAGCAGAGAGAGCGGTCACCGCCGCGTCCGGAGCAGAGAGAGCGGTCACCGCCGCGTCAGGAGCAGAGAGAGCGGTCACCACCGCGTCCGGAGCAGAGAGAGCGGTCGCCGCCGCATCAGGAACAGCGAGAGCAGTCATCGCCGCGTCCGGAGCAGAGAGAGCGGTCACCGCCGCGTCCGGAGCAGAGAGAGCGGTCACCGCCGCGTCCGGAGCAGAGAGAGCGGTCACCGGAACAGAGAGAGCGGTCACCGCCGCATCAGGAACAGAGGGCGCGGTCACCGCCGCGTCCGGAACAGAGAGAGCGGTCACCAGCGCATCAGGCACAGAGACAGCAGACACCGCCGTGTCAGGAACAGAGAGAGCGGTCACCGCCGCATCAGGCACAGAGACAGCAGACACCGCCGCGTCCGGAGCAGAGAGAGCGGTCACCACCGCGTCCGGAACAGAGAGAGCGGTCACCACCGCGTCCGGAACAGAGAGAGCGGTCACCACCGCGTCCGGAGCAGAGAGAGCGGTCACCACCGCGTCCGGAGCAGAGAGAGCGGTCACCACCGCGTCCGGAACAGAGAGAGCGGTCACCAGCGCATCAGGCACAGAGACAGCAGACACCGCCGTGTCAGGAACAGAGAGAGCGGTCACCGCCGCATCAGGCACAGAGACAGCAGACACCGCCGCGTCCGGAGCAGAGAGAGCGGTCACCACCGCGTGCGGAGCAGAGAGAGCGGTCACCACCGCGTCCGGAGCAGAGAGAGCGGTCACCACCGCGTCCGGAGCAGAGAGAGCGGTCACCACCGCGTCCGGAGCAGAGAGAGCGGTCGCCGCCGCATCAGGAACAGCGAGAGCAGTCATCGCCGCGTCCGGAACAGAGAGAGCGGTCACCGCCGCGTCCGGAACAGAGAGAGCGGTCACCGCCGCGTCCGGAGCAGAGAGAGCGGTCACCACCGCGTCCGGAGCAGAGAGAGCGGTCGCCGCCGCATCAGGAACAGCGAGAGCAGTCACCGCCGCGTCCGGAACAGAGAGAGCGGTCACCGCCGCGTCCGGAACAGAGAGAGCGGTCACCGCCGCATCAGGAACAGAGAGAGCGGTCACCGGCGCATCAGGCACAGAGACAGCAGACACCGCCGTGTCAGGAACAGAGAGAGCGGTCACCGCCGCATCAGGCACAGAGACAGCAGACACCGCCGCGTCCGGAGCAGAGAGAGCGGTCACTGCCGCGTCCGGAGCAGAGAGAGCGGTCACCACCGCGTCCGGAGCAGAGAGAGCGGTCGCCGCCGCATCAGGAACAGCGAGAGCAGTCATCGCCGCGTCCGGAACAGAGAGAGCGGTCACCGCCGCGTCCGGAACAGAGAGAGCGGTCACCGCCGCATCAGGAACAGAGGGCGCGGTCACCGCCGCGTCCGGAACAGAGAGAGCGGTCACCGCCGCATCAGGCACAGAGACAGCAGACACCGCCGTGTCAGGAACAGAGAGAGCGGTCACCGCCGCATCAGGCACAGAGACAGCAGACACCACCGCGTCCGGAGCAGAGAGAGCGGTCACCGCCGCGTCCGGAGCAGAGAGAGCGGTCACCACCGCGTCCGGAGCAGAGAGAGCGGTCGCCGCCGCATCAGGAACAGCGAGAGCAGTCATCGCCGCGTCCGGAACAGAGAGAGCGGTCACCGCCGCGTCCGGAACAGAGAGAGCGGTCACCGCCGCATCAGGAACAGAGGGCGCGGTCACCGCCGCGTCCGGAGCAGAGAGAGCGGTCACCGCCGCATCAGGCACAGAGACAGCAGACACCACCGCGTCCGGAGCAGAGAGAGCGGTCACCGCCGCGTCCGGAGCAGAGAGAGCGGTCACCGCCGCGTCCGGAGCAGAGAGAGCGGTCGCCGCCGCGTCCGGAGCAGAGAGAGCGGTCACCGCCGCGTCCGGAGCAGAGAGAGCGGTCACCGCCGCGTCCGGAGCAGAGAGAGCGGTCACCGCCGCGTCCGGAGCAGAGAGAGCGGTCGCCGCCGCATCAGGAACAGCGAGAGCAGTCATCGCCGCGTCCGGAACAGAGAGAGCGGTCACCGCCGCGTCCGGAACAGAGAGAGCGGTCACCGCCGCATCAGGAACAGAGGGCGCGGTCACCGCCGCGTCCGGAACAGAGAGAGCGGTCACCGCCGCATCAGGCACAGAGACAGCAGACACCGCCGTGTCAGGAACAGAGGGCGTGATCACCTGCGCGTCAGGAACGGAGTTAACGGACACCGCCGTCTCCCCACGGAAGAGCCTCTCCGCCCCCAACGCAAAGCAGGGACGCATCCGCGCAGTCTCGGCCCTACAAGCGTCCATCTCAGCCAGGCAGGCGTAGATAAATTCAAATCGAGCGGCCGACGCCTCATCAAAAGACATCCCCCCCGTCTCGGGAACAGAACGGGGGGACGCCGCCTCCTTGAAAAAAAAATTCCTCCCTGCTGGACCCATCTGTGCTGGCTGCATTCTGTCACGTTGGAGTAAGGAGATCTGGGTCCAAATGCAGGGAAGGATTTTAATGAAACAAAACACAATAAAACAGAACAAACAAAGCAAACAAAAGGCCAACACGGCACAGACACGACTAGAACCAAAAGAAAGTAACAGAACCGAAAACACGATCAGGAGATCCAGGAGCCAGAAACACAGAGACACACATACGACGACAATGCAGCCAGGATGAGTAGTGGGAAATGAGTGTTCTTATAGACCAGATGTGATTGTGAACAGGTGTGCGTGTAATCAGTGATAACAACTAGACAGGAGTGTACAATTAGGGATGTGTGTGCAGGGAAGGGAAAACAGCGACCTCAGGTGGCTGAGGGGAGCCCCACAGCCCAGATCATGACAGTATCACCTTGGATCTCTTGGAAAACTGCACCAGTTTCTCAGTGACAGCACCAGTGGTTCTATTCAGGGCTGCTGCTGGCCAAATGGGTGCCCTAAGCAGAAATTTACTTTTGTGCCCCGTCCCCCAAATATTACAGAAGTAAAAATAAAATAATAATAAAAAAAAAACACCTACTATAGGGGCCAAAATAGAACTTTATTCAAATAAAAGTAAATAGTAAATACATAAATAAATTGTATCATTTATAAATTACAATTGTAGCTCTACAGCAAAAAATACAAACTAAAATTACACTTTAAATAAAACATTTAAAAATGTGAAATCTTAATAAAATAAACAATAATAAAAATCAACACTGTCATCTGCTGGAGCTTTCCAAAGTTAAAAATTTACAAAGGCACACTTCTGCTTTTTCTTGAAGCAAAGTCGTAAATGAGCTCTTCATATGATAAAGCCTTTGCTATTTGACAATAAAGCAGACAAGGGTTGTGATGTCCACATATTTTTGTTGAGGAAATGATAGGAAAGATTATGTGGATATTTTAATTAAATGTTTGGTCAACATTAAACAAGGAATTCGATCATCATGTAAGTGTAACAACTGCATTTGCCAGGCCTTTGGTGCCCTTTTCAGGCATTTCTATTAAAATTGTAATGTAAACTGTTAATTTTGTAATAGATTATGTATTTTAACACTGTTATTTAATTATACTATATGGACATTATTAATCAATAATAATAGTACATAATTGTTTTAATATAATGCATTTTAAGTCATTTTGTTTACTTAGATCTGCCTGTATTCATATTAAGAAAGATGCGTTAGTCGTGAAATTATTACCGACATTAAAACACATTATTAACGTCGACAGAATAAAATAAAGTTTCACAGGATTATGAAAGTACCTGAAAGTGATGCACGGGCTTCATCTTGGGCTTTTTTTTTTCTTTCGTTTCTCGGCACCGGACTGTTGATGTCTCTTTCCAGGACCAGGCATATTGTTCAACAATTATTATCATCATTTTTGGCCAAATAGGCAGCCGTAAACAGAGGTGAGGCCGCGTCGCGGCGCAGATGCTGCGAGTCACCACATGTGCTTACTAGCCTAGTCTGCGTTCACCGTAAAATGCAATATATACATTTATATTTTTATATTTTTGTTTATTTGTGTATGTATATTATTAATATTAATTTATTATTATAATATATAAAAACGATTTTTTTTTTAGCAGTGGCTTCTGTCTCTTGGGACACTTTGTCAAAATTTGCCTGCAAGTTAATAGAAAAAAACAAGATTAGATTCAACTATAATTAAACTATCTGCTAAATATTTGCTGGATAAAACCAGTACTTGTTTCTTACAAATTTCTTACTTAAGAAGAATTATTCTTGGTTTACTTTGTGCCATTTTCACATATATAAATGATCCTGAAGACATCATTTGATGCCTAATCTTACTTTCAAGGCTTTAACTATAAAGAAACATGAGCCTGATGTTTTGCTGCATCCAAACACCAATAGAAAATTGCTGATTTTTTTTGTTGGTTAGACAATATTCACAAAATGTTTTTTTTTTTTTTTATGTACATTGTACTTTATTTAGTTATTTGGCACATCTCACAGCTAATTTAGGGACACAAATAAATTTTTTCTCATGTTTTTCTCTGTGCATGTATACTTTCTGTTGTTACATCACAAGAAGTTTAGCCAACACACATAATTTAAGTAACAGAATGAAAAGCATTTAAGAAGATGAAAAATGTGTTATTTACTCTTTTTTATCATTGAAATTTTTTTGTTTTGCTTCCATCTTCTGATCCAATCAGCTGACAATTCTCCATAACTTTTATTTATTATTTATTTTTAATAAACCTGTGTTTGTGTTAAAGTATCTAATATTATTTGAACATTTTCCCACTACTATGCTGACTATAAGTTAAAGAATACATTTAAAATAATTTTGCTATTTTGCATTAAAGTTGATTTTCACAATCCTAATTTATTAATTCACTTTTGTGATTTAATTTGCAGTCACGTCAGTCAGAAATAAGCGGACAGACCTCTGTCT
The DNA here is from genome assembly GCF_049309525.1 of Garra rufa. Lineage (NCBI taxonomy): Eukaryota > Metazoa > Chordata > Actinopteri > Cypriniformes > Cyprinidae > Garra > Garra rufa. The sequence continues at coordinate 39,102,359 of NC_133378.1, forward strand.
CCATAAGCCACAGATCTGCGGTCGAAGAGCATTCCGTTGCATTCACATGGCCTGATCAAAGATATTATTGACACGTTTGTTTGTTAGTTCTCCGCAGGAGCTTTTTTCAGCATTGGAATGCCAAGCGTATTAAAGCCTGTGGTGGAAATAGCTACAGATGCTTGGTTAGAAATTTTCTCTTTACTGCCAACACTGAGGCCAAGCTGGATTTATTTATTTATCTTTTGCCTCAGATGAACTTTAGCCATATAATCAAGCAAGTATCTTAATTTCAGTCAGTCATCTGTGACATGTAACTCTTTTATTTAGCCAGCTGTAAACCCAAGAGCTCATACACAGTAGCGTGAGAAGAAGAAACGTTTGCTGGTGCAGGCATTTCAGCATATTTTCAAGGACTTCCTGCTTTGGGCCGCAATGTAAATTGAAATAATGAGACTGCAGGCCACATGTTGATTCAAATTGGTTGGAGGCAACAGCGCACCGTCCCGCATAAACACCCATAGATGCTTATCGCTACCGTCCTTCCGTTCTGAGGGATGTTTTTGAGAGATTATATCAATTGAAAATGATTGGAAGCCTTATCTTCAGTCTTGCTGCCTCTGAGTTTGTCAGAATTAGTGGGTTTTTGTTTGTCCACCCGCCTCTTGAGGATTGACCACAAGTTCTCAATGGGATTAAGATCTGGGGAGTTTCCAGCCCATGGACCCAAAATTTCCACGTTTTGGTCCCCGAGCCACTTAGTTATCACTTTTGCCTTATGGCACGGTGCTCCATCGTGCTGGAAAATGCATTGTTCTTCACCAAACTGTTGTTGGATTGTTGGAAGAAGTTGCTGTTGGAGGGTGTTTTGGTACCATTCTTTATTCATGGCTGTGTGTCACAATAATGTTTGTTCACATTTAGCGAGCAACCTTTACAAATACAAAAATTTATGTCAAAGGGTTTTCAACCTTTCATGACGATCCTCCTTTGAGGTGTGGCCACACCCAGCAGTGTCATCATGCATTAAACAAAACTATTTTATCATTTAGATAAATAGTGTCCCTTTAAAGGTGCCATAGAATGGAAAACTGAATTTACCTTGGCATAGTTAAAAAATAACAGTTCAGTACATGGACATGACATACCTTGAGTCTCAAACATCATTGTTTCCTCCTTCTTATATAAATCAAGAATTTGCAAAAGACCACTGAAAAATAGGTCAATTCCAACATAACAGCGACTGTTACGAAACAGTCCCGAGGTCGTTAATAGTTACACCTCCAACATTTGCATCGCCCAATCATCGGTAACATCAGCACATCAGTAAAACAAGGCAATCCATTGAAGGGACACGGTTAGCTTAATGCTAGCGCTAGCCTGTTACATTGCAATACATAGGATTTCACTTACAACATAAACAGAGAGATGCCTGCGTTGATGATGGTGAATGATGGAGAAATAACTTGTCTGATGATGGCAAATGATTTACAGATCTGGAGAATCACTGACAAGCAGCTCAACTTGTGTGGTAGGCTAAGAAGCACTTCCTCTGCATTATACCCTAACATTACACAGAGCACATGGATCACTGCAATGAAAATAAAATGTCACCGATTCAAAACGGCAGATTCAACAAACCGCATATTAAAAGCGGCTAGAGCTCCTAATTAAATATATATTTTTATCCATGTGCGAGCTATTCATAGGGACCATGTGACGTCACTGTGCTTTATCGCCGCCATTTTTGTGTCCGCGCTACCTGTTTCAGTCTATGGTCACAGCAGCCACAACTACCAGAGGAAGATCAACAAAACTCCCAGAATGTTCAGAACAAGGATACAATATGCCCGGGATCTGTTATTCTGTTAGCTGTAACAACAGTCATCAGAAAAAAACCTAACTACAGTTTTATTCGATCTCAGCAGTGCTTGAAGTGGGTCGGTATGCATACAGTATAGCCTTTAGTGTACCGGTGTCATTCACGAAGGTGCTTTTCACAGCAAGGGTGTTTTTTTCGGCACAACAAGAGTAGTGGAATAATAATTAATTATTGAATAAGATTGTGAATCAGTACATTATAACCAAAATAATGCCTTAAAATGAAAAGAAGCATTTTTTGCGATTACATCATTTTGAACCGATCAACTCGTGAGTCCAAAGATTTAGTAAACAAGAAAGCAATCGAACAGCAAGTTCAAAACAGTGCTAATGCAGAGAATAGTGACTTACCGTACATCCAGATGCCGTACATTATTTGTTTCAGTGTGTATTTGGCTTAAAGGAGAACTCCGGTGTGATATTGACCTAAAGTGTATTGAATCATGATACCGGGTGTGAACGTACCTTGCATATCTCATCTCGTCTTGTCCACTGCTGTCCGAAATCTGGGGTCAGTTAGCCGATGCTCACAACAGCTTGTCAATGAGAGTCAATGGGGCATCGAAGTAGTCATGTAAATAAATCACTGTTTTACGCCATTTACGAGGCACAAAGTAGCGCCACACTTCATCGGTAGACTTCCAAGGGCCCCGACATTTAAAACGTGACATTGAAAACTCATAAAAAGCACCGGTAGTTTATTTACGAGAAGATTTATACAGACAGTAACTGCAAGATGTTAAGCGATCGCCACCATCTTGAATGTAGTCACGATAAGTCGAGTGACGAGCAGGAAGGCGGTCGCTTAACTTCCCACTGGCAGCACAAGTGGTGTAATAAACTAAACTAAAATGTTATTGCAGCCATATAGCTTGAATGAATACAAATTCCTACTTTAAATAAAGAAATCTCTTGCTTTTGGTGCTTGAATTTGTGCTTCAATAATGAGATCCAGGTTTAGGAATACACAAGACGTGAAAGACGTCTTCCCTCAGGTATATTTTATGTTTTCTTGGCTTGCTGGATGTTGGGCTTATGCTCAATAATCACTTTTTTTTTTTTTTTTGCATTCGCCAAAACTAATTTGCCGAAATCTAAGCGCGGACTGTAAGGGAATTAGTGCCGTCAGCGCGAGTCCCGTTCGCTGTGAAGTAGTGACCAGAATTCTTCAAGGTCTTAAAGCCTTCATCGAGCGACTACGTTCACAATAATTTACACTTTTTGTGCTAAACATACAATCAAGTCAAATACACAGTGTGGGAAGTAGTAGTAAAAAGTAATTTCTTATTTCAATTTATTATTAAATCTCATTTAGATGCGCTGTGTCTGTTGTCATATCGGACACAAATATGGCGGCGAGCATAGCGGAAGTGACGGCTTTGGTACCCATGAATTGAGCTCTTTGAAACAGCCAATCAGAGCAGAGCTCAGTAATATTCATTAAGCTTCCAAATAACAGAGCATTCCATTCTAGGGGCAAATCCTAGGGTTGTAAATGGACCTGTAACACCATTTCTGGAGATTTTTTGCCCTTTCCTATGCCAAATACCTTCTATGTAGATATCAGAGAACAATTTAAAATATTCTCTCAATGCATTCTATGGCACCTTTAATTAAGAACCATTGTTATGCTCTTAAAGTGTAAAGCCATTGAGCACCGTACAATCAAGCTTAAATGGCTCACTTTACTTGATGTCCCAAGAAAATTCATGATCTGAAAGTGGGAGGTCATAAGTGAAAAGTTGTGATCGTTCATTATTGAAAGGTTTTGATGCCATAACAGCTGATTACTATGTGCTCACTTCCTGAGGAAACTCATAGAACTGAAGATCTTCAGTAAATGATCAGAAGAGCTCAAGCTCTAGGTGCATCATCAAGATAAACAACATCACCTATATTATCTGATACCTGTTCTGAATCTCCATCAGCATGTGGGTTCTCATCATGTTTTTCACCAGTCTGGAAGGTAAGGTCTTTCAAAGTAATTTTTGACCTGTTCTTTTAGTGGTTGTGGTTTCTGTGTAACACTGAGACACTCTCAGCTATCAAGAGCTGCACAAACACAATGAAGGATTTTTAAACATTGCATGAAATTTGAATAACAATAAATTGTTACCAAAATCTTAGAACATAATTGTAAACTCAACTGCTGTGAGTTAAGCACAAACATGTATCTTCAGATACTGAAAAGTAGACATTTTAGATGGTTCCGATTGTGTTTATTTTGAAGTAAAAATACAGATCAAAATACTGCTTTATTTTGTTATCAATTACACACACTTTAAAATGCACATCATGCACTTTTTGTTGACCATATATAATACTTGTCTGTATAGATCTAGAGACTTGTTTGTTGCAGTTCGTTGTTAGAAAATACACTGATAGCTAAAACTGCCAGAAACATAAAAACAGGTAACCACATCCTGCGTTAAATATCTCCACTGTTTCTGCACTGTTAAAAAACATCTAGAAAAATCTATTATAATCACTTGGATCAGTTGAAACTTTTCTAACTTAAGGAACAGTTTTTTTTTATATATATATATATATATTTTTTTTTTTTGCTTTCTTTCATTATTATAATGTATAGAGTTTAGACCCCCTGTGACCTCAAACATCAAACAAATCTTTTTTATTTATTTATTTTTTTATTTTATTTTATTTTTTCACAGAAATGCCGCTTACTGGACATTTTCTCTTTTTCTGACCATTTCCTGCAAAGCCTATGGTTGTGCATAAAAAAAAATCCCAAACCAGCTCATCTGGCACCAAATCACTTAAAGTGCCTCTATTATGGATAATGAAAGGTTCATATTTTGGTTTTGCATGCAAGGTCAAAAAAACACTTTCATTGTCCATTGCAATTATTTTTTTTACCTTATTTGCTTAATGACTCCCAAACAGTTCTTTCAAAGATTAATTTCCTCCTTTGCCTGAAGCTATTCTGCGATGATTGGTCTACTATGCTGTGCATCATCACAATTATTTAGCCTACACCTTGGTGGTAAACATCCAAACAACCATGGTATATGCATTAGCCCAATGTAGAAACGTACTAATAAAGCACTGCAGTTTGTACACCAATGTATTGCTCTAATCTTTATCAGAACTCCACATAATAATAACAACAACAACTTTTCATCAACACATTTCTAGACAATTGCAAACAAACAGATATTGCTGTTAGCTGGTTAGCCAGAGACCTAAGCTGCGCAGAGCAACACAACATATACAGCTAAACACAGATTTTGCATGCTACAAGAGCAACAATTTTTAACTCCACTTTTCAGCATAAAAATTTTTTTTTTATTTTTTTTTATTTACTTACCCCCATGTCATCCAAGATGTTCATGGCTCTCTTTCTTCAGTCGCAAAGAACAAATTTCCCCTCACAACATCTCCACAGGAATCCACTACGGTGTTTGAGGGAGGATGGTTCAAGTTTTCCCAGGTCTGTGCACACAATATACTAATGGTTCAAGTTAAAGTAAATTCGAAACACCTTATGATTTGTTTTAAAAATTACTAATTTTCATGATTCGGTATCGACTCTTTCTTTTGAAAGACAATAACCTAATACACATAGCACTTTCAGATTAAAAACTTTGCAGGATGTTTTCATTCACTTAGGGCTGTGTTACACACTGCATGGAAGGTAATAATAGAAAGTTTATAATAGGGGCACTTTAAATCATCTTTCTTCCCTATTCTTATGCTGACCATGTCGTGACCATGTCTGCATGCCTAAATGACTTGAGTAAATGAGTTTCTGTCATGTGAACGGCTGATAAGATATTTGTGTTAATGAGAGGTTGAACAGGTGTAGCTAATAGTGGGTGAGTTATAAATTCAACAAAAAAAAAATACATAAATAAAAAGATCATTTTTTAGGAAGCTGTATTGTAAAGATAATTTTGTGACATCCAAATGAATTTCACATACCTAACTAGAAAGGGGTTTAAAACATTTTTTAATGCTTGTCAATGAACTTTAAATAATTTTCACACATTCAGCTGTGGAACAGTCCATAAGACACTAACATTGTATCTGCCAAGAAATTAATGCCAAAGTGATTGTCCTTGCAGTGTCAAACCACATGTAACCATGCATCCCTCCGATGTGTTTTTAAAACCTCCAGCACTAAAAGCAGTGACTTTTGTGACTGTGACTTTGTATATTTATTTTTTTAACCCAAATTAAACCTGTTTTCAGTGTGTGGACAGGCTGATGCACCTGAAAGCGTTCGAGTGATGGAGGGAGATGTCCTGCGTCTACATCCAGGAGTTCCCAAACTGAAGGAAGATGTTCAAATACTGTGGTCCTATGAGCGAGACAATCGAATCACTCGTGTCGCACAGATTTATGAAGGGAAAATTTACACCCATTATGATGACAGATTCAGTGGCAGAGTCCAGCTAGACCAAAAGACTGGAGTACTAACCATCTCTAACATCAGGACCAATGAATCTGGACCGTTTGAAGCATTCATTGTTATTAACAGACAGATCTCAAAACGAAAGTTTAACGTTGATGTATATGGTACGTTTCAGCTGTATTAACAATAATATGATTTGTAAAAATGAATAGTGGTCTGGCAGTATTGGCCCATTAAATTTTCTAATTTTTCCTTGTCCATAGCAGCGGCCTCATTGGTTACTACCCGACAATCTACAGGTGAGTGTTTCTTCATACACTGAGCTTATAAATTTAGGTTTACACAGCTATGATGCCTTCTGCTTTTTAAAATCACCAGAAATGTGAAAAGGGCCCATTGGATTGATGGATGGACAAAACAGTTTGATAGAAAGCCCATAAGTTAAGCCTATAAAGTCAAGAAAGACTTGCCTTCAAACTGTCTACTAAAGGGGTGTTAAACTCAATTCCTGGAGGGTCACATCCCTGCAGAGTTTAGTTCCAATCCTGCTCCAATACACAAGCCATGTAATTTCCAAATATGCCTGAAGGATGTGATTAGCTGGATCAGAACATATTTAATTAGGGTTAGAGCTAAACTCTGCTGGGCTGTGCCCCCCAGGAACTGAGTTTGACACCCCTGGTCTACTAGGTACATCAAAGAAAAAATTAATACCACAAAAAGCTTCCTGCCAAGACATTAAATTTGACACAAGCTATTTATAAATAAGTGTCTTCTCTTTCAGATTGTCCAGATTGTTGTGGCGTCACTGAGGCTCTGATCCTTCTAGTTCTGGCTGGTCTGGTGTTTCTGATAGATTTGGTGTAGATTATCAATGCTGTATTTGTGGTTAGGCATGTGAGGTTCTGATCATCTCAAAGAAGAGGCGATTCATCTGTGTGATGGTGATACTTTCATAAAATATCACAAAATGCACTTTGACGTTGAAGCCAGCTACCAAGAAAAACAATTACTATGAAATCACAATTACTATATTGTTGATGGTATTTCTCTTGCATTTTAATTTTTCAAAGCCTTTTTTTTTTAAGTCTGCATGTTGACAAAGTCATTTCTAAACTGATCTATCCCTCTCTGTCAGGAAATTAGATTTTAGTCTGCTATTTAACCCCTTAAGTTTTTTTTTTCATTGTCTTTTTTCTCTATCACACATTTTAGTAATCATTATACAGTATATCATTTGAAAGCCTAAAACCCCTGAATTCATCCTGTTAGAACCATTTTTAAACCAGACATTGCATTATATGGAAATGGTGCTTGAATGTCTTTTAGCGGTCTCCTCCCTACATTATAAAATGTATTACGGTCTTTTAAAATAATATTTTTTTTTATAATCTTGACAAAATACATATTGTCAGAAAGGTCTTAGTCTCAGGATTCGACATTTGGTGGTTATTTTTGATAGAAGTAAAATTGACAGAGAAATTTAGAAATTTGCAGAAAAATGCATAAAAAAAATTCTATGAAGTTTTGATGGCACCCAGTGGTTGTTTGTGGTACAAACAACACCCTACAAAAGAATCTAACAGGAACCTCAATTTTTTTTTATATCAACTTCAAATTTAAAACAACTTAAGTTAAAAATGTAATACTGGCATATTAAAAACGGGGCAAATAGAAAACAGGAAACAAATTAAAGGTAAAAGTTTATTGAATAGTCTTTAGTCGTATCTTTCTCAGTCATTGTCTGACATCTTAAAACAAAGGATTTCAGGCTCACAAAATAAGGATTAGATGATACAACACACAATATAACATATGTATTCATGTATTCGGGTTGTGGGGGAAAACAAAGTACTTCTTTAAAGAGGAAATTCACGCAAACATAGGGAGAACATGCAAACTGTGAGGTGACAGTGCTACTCACTGAACCACTGATAAAGTGGAACATAATGTACAGCTGAGAAAGCTACAGAGACATTTGCTCATTTGATTGATACTTGATCATTTTATGCTATGATATTTTCACATTGACAAACAAAATCTTGAAATGTTAGTTTACAAGATGTAACATTTAACACGTGCAATAGTTTACTATTCAGTCTCAAAAATCCATTATATTAAAATGTATGATATTTACAACATACAGTTACAAACAGTAGAAAAACTGGCAAGAATATAACTCTGATGGCACAATATGCGAAGGTAGATTCAAGCAAGTAAACTGTACCAATAAATTTGGCAGTGATAATAAAGAACTGGTTACTGCTGCCACACCATGTCCCACAAAATTAGAAAAAGTCTATCATACTTAACTCTTGTTATTGCTTGTTAAAGGGGTCCTATTATGCTTTTTCACTTTTTGAACTTTAGCCAGTGTATGGTGTGTATGTTTGGGCATTAAAAAAATCTACAAAGTTGCAAATCTCAAAGTCCACTCCAAAGGGAGATATTTATTTTATTATTATTTTTTAAACCCAATTTAAACTACGCTATTATGTCACAACGTAAATCCCGCCTACGGAAATTTGAAACGTGGACGGGGAGCAGGATTCGCTTAACTTTAGCCGCTTTTGGGATGCTTCAGCGAGCCTTCACTTAAGTGTCCACGAACTGCTTTGGGAAGGGGCGTGGCAGGACTGAACGCCGGCTAAACTGTTCACCAATTGCAATGCAGTGGGACTGCTAACCAATCACAATACATTTGTTTTGTTTTTTTTCGGACGGTGGAACCCGGAACTAATTGAGCCATTTGTGCCAGCGTGGGGAGAAAGCCATTGTAATAATGTAAATTACGTGAAAAATTATGCTTTTTTTGAACCACCAAGCATGACAGCAAGTTCTAGTGCACCCCCAAAATAAAATAAAGACTTTGTAAAATAGCATAATTGGACCCCTTTAAAACCAACAGGATTGGACATTCATAAAGTTTTTCAGTTGTGTACCAAAAAAAAGCAATTTAAAAAGCATGGGGAACACCACTTCTTTTACCTGCTTCAACAAATGCAACATAAAAACAAATTGTCCTTTCTCAATTCTATGAACACAAAGAAACAACTTTACTTGTTACTGCAGGTTTAAAAAAGCTAATGAAAGTATTACAGGTACTGCCCATGTCTTTATTATTTTATTACAGCTATGCCAACGCTATTGAGAAAATAACATTGAAAAGGACTGTAGCTACAGTTAGTTAATGTAGCTACAGTTCTGCTAGAATCATAACAGCAGCTACAGTCGACTTCGAATAATAGCAATAGCTACAGTTATATAGCTACAAGTTGATTTGGAATAATAACAGTAGCTGGTTATGGTAGCTGAGGTTGAGTTATAACAACAATAGCTACAGTTGTGAATTTTTCAGTGTGCTTTCAACTTTTAATTATAATTGTGCCATAATAAAGACCTATTTTTTTTATTTCTTTTTATTTTATTTGTAGATTTAAATTCATAGATGTTTTCTGACTGTTTGCTCCAGGTCAGTGTTTCTCAACTCCCCTAAATATCCACCCCCAATAATGTACAGTGGGGGTAGAATCATAATGTCAATAATGTCTTAGATGTCCCTTTATTCAACACACCAAGAAGCTGAAACTGAAATGAACTAAAATTGAAAGTGAGGCATCTGAAACATTCTTTTAAGTGGGTCCCCAGCCTTTAGAATGGAGAAATACAGCTTTCTAGAGATGAACTGACCAATAAACTGACTTTTTTTTTTTTTTTTTTTTTCAGTTCTGCATATCAGGGGGAAAAAAACACAATTGGTATTGATAAAAATAAAAAATTAATAAAAAACAAACAAACACTATATCAATCTCCAGACATTTCTTTCTCTAATGAAGTGCAAATTAAAACCAAAAAAGTTAAGAACCTATTCAAGTTCAAAACACTGCAGTGACCCAGTGTGCACCGTTTCTAAGATAAATACTGTACTTAGAAACACTCCTTTTTTTACTACACTCTGGCTCTAATCTACTGAAATTCTGCAGTTATAAAAACAAAAGGAACAAAGTCAGTTGTTGACTGATCTACTAACATGGTCTACTGAAGATTACACATTTTATGCTTATAAAAACAAACATGAAAATCACCCCATATTCGCACACAATAGTACATCCAATTAGCTTGATTAGTTAAATTGTGCAAGCCAATTAATACACTTTAGCTGAGGTCTTAGCAAATCAGGGCCTAAGAGTAATAAAAAAATACTGGAGGACAGAAAATTGTACACACAGCATACTGTGACTTGCATCCTTCATTAGAAACAATGAGGGTAGACAAAACCCCCAAAATACTTGTAATAATATGTAATCTTCAACTTGAATAATACATCAAATAAATAGAAATATTTACTTATAAAGTTATACAGCAGTACAACAATTCTAAAATATCAGTCATGTCAGACTTGTAAACTATTGCACATGATTGTAGGACCATACACCTGTGTTGTTCTTCAGTACATACAGTTCTGGGCCCATTGCACTGATTCCATGGAGATGGAGGAGGACATCATTCTTGGCCCAACGGCCTATGTCCCCCTACACTGGAGCTGTAATGAAAAATGGCAAACAATCAATCAGTTGAAATATCTCTACTAATGACTTACTCTTATAGTTAACATGTTCAGTTATTTTAAGGTGAAAATAAATAAATAAAAAGTGCAATTGTTGTATTCAGCATTTTGTGAGGATGTTATATGTAGAATTATGGACGTATTAGTGATGCCCTAGGTAAGTAAAACATTTTGATCAACATTTCATACATTTTAAAGATCTGGAGCCAGTTGCACCAGCTGAGTAAACATGCAGTTGTAAGACTAGACTGAACATAAAATGTAGAATTAATACCTGCTGCACCATCAAGCAACAGTACAACTGAGACTAAATCTTATGCCTTGTTAAAGGTAGGTCTAAACTTCAGATTGCTTTTTAGGATATGTATGTAAATGAATTGTTATTTCTGATGGTTTTAGAATGGGTCAGCGTGGATGTGCATCGTCTATGAAGGCCACAGCTGTCCATAATTTAGATGGTGCAACAGGCATTGATCACAAAGCAAAGTATAGCAAAGTCAATTTGTTGTATTTTTAATCAAGTTTTTACACTTCTGATATGTACTTCACAGCTGCTTAATGCTACACACCTTTTAGGCAGCATTGCATCTCTGGAATTTCCGTCAGGCTGGTTTGTCACTGGGCCACTAAATATCTGTCAAAAAAAGCAATTAATTTAAAAACCATTTAATATTGGGAACAAAATATAAATGCTTCCAAAACAACTGCAACATCATGAAGAAAATATTACACTTACTATATTCAATTACCCAAACAGAAAAAAAACACCAGTGAACTCTGAAAACAGCTCACTGAGTCATCTGAATTCATACGATTTATTAATAACAGAATACAAATGACCTTGATTCTAAAAACACATGGTCTAAAGTTTTTTTTTTGTTTTTTTTTTTGTATTACTGCTTTTAGGATTATTCAGCCCCATGAAATTTTATTTATTTATCTATATATATTTTTTTTTGCTGTGTCAAAGTCCACAGCCTCACTAGCAGCTGCCTAGTCTCAGCCTCAGACGTCACGCTCACGGAACGTTGGCTAAACGTCTGATGGATATGGTACACTTAACTGGAAACACTTCAGGAATGTCGAAGTCGTCATTTGATTAGTTGAATTTGACCGGATTTCCGGAACACACGAGTGTCGCGTTTATTTTCGGTCCGCCGGGAAACAAAGCGCAGACTGGTTTACTCTGCGTTTTGCTAAAAGGTGCTTATGCAGACGCCGTTGTTGTTAAACACATTTGCGACGTTCGCGAACAAATTACTGACTTACTGCTTGTTCTCCCTCTTCTTCGTTATCTTTCAATGCTGGTTATTTCAATGACTGACTTGTTGCATGCCAGTCTGTTGTTGCGGGGACATTTCTACGCCCCGAAACGTGACGCTGAACGAAACGAACTGTGATTGGTTGTTGGACATGTCGGTCAAACGGCCTTATAGGCGGGCCTTGGCCAAATAAAGCTGCCATGAATTCCAGACCTTAAGACGTTAGTCTGAAGGTCTGGCTACGCGAGACTAGCAGCTGCCTATCTGTCAGAAAGCTGGTGATCCATAAACAGATAGAGTTAGGAGCAGAGAGATGGGGGAATTTGGACAAGAGAACAGCAGGGATGATGGTATTAAAAGCTGAGCTGAAATCCACAAACAGGATCATCACAAGTCCCCCTGGTTTGGATGTTCAGATGGTGTAGAATATAATGCAGTCCCAAAGTTACTGCATCATCCATGGACCTGCTTGCTCAGTAAGCAAACTGCAGGGAGTCCAGTAAGACTCAAGTGATATCCTTTAGTCTTTCAAATGACTTCATGACCACAGACATTAAAGCCACAGTTCTGTAGCCAGTATTGTGATTTTGGGTTTCATGGGTGATGGTGGAGCAGTTGAAGCAGGAAAGGACTAGATGTATTTTAGTCCTTTCCACACTGATGCAGGATCACTGGCTATAAAACTACTTTTCAGACTAGATTTTCTTACCCATTCCTTCGTGTGTTTTTTGCCCCATTATATACAACTCTGTCCCTGTTACTGTAGGCTTCTTGTTTGGCCTGACGAAGCGGTCTTGAGTTTTTCTGTAAACAACAATTGTTCATGTTAAATGAGTCCTGGTAAAAATGCATTGCACATGTCCTCACAGAAACTGTTGATGTTGCCATCTCTGTGAGCTCAGTGGCAGAAGCTTTAGAAACATACCAATTAGTGCAGTCGAAGCACTGCTCTGCTTTATTGGTCCATCTCATTACAGTTCTTAAAGTCCGGACAATTAGTAACATGTACTATGTACATTTTCATTCATCAAATGACTAAATAATCAAAAACCAGTAAAAGATTTGGTGGTGTGTACTGCCAAATGTTCAGCAGTACGTCTCTAGTGAAAGTGATTGTAGAAGAATAACTTAAAAAAAAAAAAAAGTAAAACTACTGTGTATCTCCACACCGTGAGAGCCGCATTGTTACTTAATGACAGAACATTCATCACATGACTTCAGAACGCCTATCCAAGTATCGGATTATAAAGGTCTAATAATATAGGTTTTTGGCAGTCCACAACAACAAATGCCAACCATTTTCCTGTGATAATACTTACCTTTCTAAAAAAATGAGCAATTCTTCTTGGTCCACATTGAAAATCCCATATTATTGCCACTACAGCTACTAGAGATGCTAGAGCTAAAACTCCTCCAATTAATCCTTTAGTAGTGTCAGTCATGTTGAGTGGCTCTGTAAGGTACAAGAGGAACAAAATATTTAAAGAATTTTCCCAACTGACAGGCCATAATGATAAAATATATCCTGTAAAAAAAAAAGTATGTCCTCCTATTTATTAAGTGTGACTATTCATGGAAAATGGAAAATTAAGCGTTTCAAAAAAAAAACCTGTCTGAGAAATTGTGT